>NC_035446.2:122812993-123050348 GCF_002127325.2 Helianthus annuus
CGCATCACCCCCTTCCAGGGTGACATCTTAAGTAATACTTTTTCACCACTTCGAAGTGAAAATCCTTACGCTTTGGGTCAGCGTAGCTCTTCTGCCTATCGCGGCAGCCTTGAGACGTTCCCGGATCTGGACAATCTTGTCCGTAGTCTGGAAAACAATCTCTGGTCCCGATAATTGGACCTCTCCTACTTCCGCCCAACAAACAGGCGATCTGCATTTTCCTACCATATAATGCCTCAAAAGGCGCAGCCTTTATGCTGGTGTGGTAGCTATTATTGTAGGAGAATTCGATCAGGGGTAGGTTTTTATCCCAGTTACCACCTAAATCGATCGCACATGCACGAAGCATGTCTTCTAGCGTTTGGATAGTACGCTCACTTTGACCGTCCGTCTGTGGATGGTAAGCCGTACTAAAGTTTAAACGCGTGCCCAAAGATTGCTGGAAACTTTTCCAGAAGTGAGATGTGTATCTAGTATCCCTGTCGGAGATAATAGACACAGGTATGCCGTGTAAGGCTACAATCTTATCAACATAAAGTTGGGCTAACATATCGGAGCTATACGTCTCCTTTATGGGTAGAAAATGAGCTGATTTAGTCAGCCTATCGACTATGACCCATATTGTATCGTTCCTTTCCTGGTTTTGGGTAACTTGGTTATGAAATCCATAGTTACGCATTCCCACTTCCACTCGGGAAGTTCAGGCTGTTGTAGCAAGCCAGACGGCTTTTGGTGCTCGGCTTTGACTTGAGCACAAGTCAAGCACTTTGCTACATGGGCGGCTACAGACTTTTCAAGCCTATCCACCAATAATTTGCCTTTAAGTCTTGGTACATCTTATCAGCACCAGGATGGACTGAGTATTTGGAACTATGGGCTTCCTGGAGAACAACATCACGTAGTCCTCCGTAAATCGGAACCCATATACGTCCGTTCAGCCTAAGAATTCCATCCTTGCTAAGAGTCAACTGCTCCTCAGTTACTCCTAGCTTTTCATTTGGATAATTAGCTTCCAACACAGCCTCACGCTGCGCAGCTATTATCCTTTCCATCAAATTATTCTTAACCTCAATGCTCTTGGCATTGATTCGAATGGGTTTTACCCTTTCTTTCCTGCTCAAGGCATCGGCGACTACATTCGCCTTGCCGGGATGGTACCTGATTTCACAGTCATAATCATTCAGGGTTTCCATCCAACGGCGCTGTCTCATGTTCAACTCTTTCTGGTTGAACAGGTGCTGGAGGCTTTTGTGATCAGAATAAATCACAAATTTAATACCATAAAGGGTAATGTCTCCACAACTTTAGTGCAAATACAACGGCACCCAACTCCAAATCATGGGTGGTGTAATTCTTTTCATGCACCTTTAATTGCCTTGAAGCATAGGCAATCACCTTGCCCTTCTGCATAAGCACACACCCCATGCCCGTGTGTGATGCATCGCAGTAAACTACGAATTCATCTGTACCCTCAGGTAAGGTCAACACAGGTGCGTTGCTTAGCTTCTGCTTCAGTATTTCAAAGGACTCTTGCTGCTTCGGGCCCCAAATGTACTTTTCTTTCTTCTTGGTCAAGGAAGTCAAGGGCGCAGCAATCCTTGAAAAATTTTCAATAAATCTCCGGTAGTATCCTGCTAACCCCAGGAAACTACGAATTTCGGTAGGCGTCTTTGGCTCTTGCCAGTTCATGACTGCCTCTACCTTAGTGGGATCCACTTGGATACCACGCTCACTCACAACGTGTCCTAAAAACTGAACTTCTCGTAGCCAGAATTCACACTTCGAGAATTTGGCGTAGAGTTTCTCACGCTGTAGTAATTCGAGAATGCAACGAAGGTGCTTCTCGTGGTCATTTTGATTCTTGGAATAGATAAGGATATCGTCGATGAAGACTATGACGAATTTGTCCAAGTATGGCTTGCAAACGCGATTCATGAGATCCATGAACGCAGCCGGTGCATTTGTGAGCCCAAAAGGCATCACAAGGAACTCGTAATGACCATAGCGAGTCCTAAATGCTGTCTTATGTACATCTTCATCTCTGACCCTTAGTTGATGATAACCCGACCTCAAGTCGATCTTGGAGAAGTAGCTTGCTCCTTGCAGCTGATCGAATAGATCATCGATCCTTGGTAAAGGATGTCTATTCTTTATGGTAACTTTATTCAGTTCTCTATAGTCGATGCACAACCGCATCGATCCGTCCTTCTTCTTTACAAATAGGACAGGAGCTCCCCAGGGAGATGAACTAGGTCTGATAAAACCTTTCGCCAGCAGTTCATCCAACTGGGTCCTCAGTTCTTTCATTTCTGTCGGAGCTAATCTGTAAGGTGCTCTGGCTATCGGAGCTGCTCCAGGAATGATGTCAATTCTGAACTCCACTTGTCTATCTGGTGGCAAACCAGGTAGTTCTTCAGGAAAAACCTCGGGGTATTCAGAAATGACAGGAAGATCCTCGATCTTCGGCTTTGGTTCTTCAACTATCACCTGAGCCATGTAAATTACACAGCCTCTATTCAAACACTTTGAAGCTTTCAGCATAGATACGTCTTCGGGCAATCCGTAATGCGTATCCCCTCGAATGGTAAGAGATTCACCACTCGGAGTATTTAAAACTATTTGCCGCTTGCCGCAAATGATTTGGGCCTGGTTATGGGACAACCAGTCCATGCCTAGCACGATGTCAAAACCCGCAAGTTTGAAAGGAAGTAGAGATAAAGGAAAAGAATGGTTCCTAATGGACATTTCACATCCTTCTAGAACAGTAGAGACGGTTTCTATCGTGCCATCTGCTAACTCTACTTCGTATTTCACGTCAAGGGTTTTGATTGGCATATTTAGTAGTTGGCAAAATTTCTGGTCTACAAAGGACTTATCAGCGCCAGAATCGAATAGTACTCTTGCAAATATATTATTTACGAGAAAAGTACCTGTAAGCACATTGTCGTCCTTAACCGCTTCCTTTGCATCCAAGCGAAAAACTCTCGCATTCGACTTCTTTGTCTCTTCCGCCTTCTTGGCATACTTCGGGCAATTACTCTTTATGTGCCCCTTTTCATTACAATTATAGCAGGTTGCATCCTTTATCTTTTTGCACTCCACTGTCTTATGATCCTTGGACTTGCATAGCCCACAGGGTGGAGTCCTTTGTTGCGACTGTGAACCAGACGCAAACCTACACTTCCCGGAGTGAGGTTTCTTGCAGACCTTGCAGTGAGGTCTTCCATCAGCTTGCCCCTCCTTCTTTGCCTCCGACCCTCTCTTGCCCTCACCGTTTCCACGGTGCTTTTTACCGGACTTTCGTGAGGTATCATCCTCACGCTTTCGCTTTTCAGCCTCCTTGCTCCTTTGTGCCCTCAGACGGACAACATCAAGTGTAAGAGACAAGGAGAGGTCAGTAACTGACCTGAAGGTCGTTGGCCTAGAGGCCTTTACGCTGGCCTTGATCGCCGGCTCTAAGCCCCCAATGAAACGGGCAATCCTTCTAGGTTCTGGTGTCACAAGATATGGCACCAGGCGTGACATAGTGTTAAAACTTGTCAGATATGCTTGACAATCCAGGTTTGTCATCACTAGTGAGACAAAATCTGCCTCAATCTTCTCAACCTCGTGCTGAGGGCAGTAGTTTTCTTTTATGAGAGCAATAAATTCCTCCCATATCATTTATACAAAGCAGACTTACCAGATGCCTGCACCAATGCCCTCCACCACGCCAGGGCCTCGCCCTTAAAAGACTGGGACACATACTTCACCACATCCCTCGCTGCACACCCGCTGATGTCCACAATAGTGTCCATCTCGTCTAGCCAGGTGATACAGTCAACAGCACCTTTCTCCCCTGTAAATTCACGGGGCTTGCATGATACAAAGTATTTGTAGGTGCAACCCTTAGCACTGGACGCATCAGTATATTCTCTATCGCGATGAACGCTGTGCTCAGTAGACGAATGTTTGTCATCCTCTTTCTTGGGTTCCGAGGGTGGTTTGGAGTGTGTCTTTGGTTTAGAGGGTGGTTTTGACACAGATCTGCCTTGAGACTCAGTATGTTGACGATCAATAGCTGCCTGGACAGCATTGTTGATCAGAGCCTTCAGTTGTGCGCCTGTCAAATGTACTGACGCATTGTCATAGTCATCTTCATTCGTGTGGCTGTTCTCTCCATTGGGATCCGCCATTGTAACTTGAATCTGTTACAGAAGATAACAAAATTTTATTTAGGCGATTATTATATGATTGTCTCTTATGACAATTTGTCAACCATGGTACAGAGACCATATTTGGTTAACTTTTTATTTCATTAAATATTAGGATTTGAACCCTATTTTAACTATATAAATAGTATTGGCGGCATAAAGCCTAATCATGATGATGTTTTATAATGTTAGCCGAGATTTCAGAGAATCAAAGGCATAGAGAGTTGAACCGTAGTTCTTTTATCTCTTTCTGACAGAGAGTCATAGACTACCACTGTCTTTTGTCTTTATAAGACAATTATTATGGCCCATAGGCACTACACCTCTAATGGATGTTTCAATATGTTGGCCCGTAGGCAATGCATCACTAATGGATGTCTTCATAATACTGGCCCGTAGGCACTACATCACTAATGGATGTTTTGATAGTTCTGGCCCGTAGGCACTGCATCACTAATGGATGTTTTAATATGTTGGCCCGTAGGCAATGCATCACTAATGGATGTCTTTATAATACTGGCCCGTAGGCACTACATCACTAATGGATGTTTTAATAGTTCTGGCCCGTAGGCACTGCATCACTAATGGATGTTTTAATATTGATCACCTTCATTGGTGATTTAACCCACGATTTATAATTCATTTAGTTGGGTTTTGAAATCCTTAAGGGATTATTGTATAAGAATGACGTGCGTGATTTTAACGAATCACATCTGCCATGAATGTTAACATGCGTACAGAGGTTAACAGGGAATCAGAATCTTTTCAGTTAGGTCGTACCATCTTGACTAGATCTTAACAGACCCCAAGCTAGGTTTCACCTTTTAAGATTCTTTATTTAGGCAGATCAATATAAAAGGAATGGTTTTGATTTATTTTTATATATATTAAAACAAAACTCATAACATGCATTCCAAAATCTCAAATACAATTACATATTGCCCTAAACGGGTCTTTCAAATAATACATACCTCCACAGAGGTTTTAAAATAAGTGACAAGTCCACGCAGGGACTAATACATGATAGGTGTCCATGCAAGGACTAAATATAAGTCCACGTAGGGACTGAAATACGATAAGTTGTCCACGCAGGGACTTATTTCAAAGTAGAAATTACATTCGTATAACTATTAAGGGCTAGTGGTCACGTTTCTTCTTTTTGCCCTTTAGTAGGTTCGCCAAGCCTTTGAGAAATCCTCGGTGGCTCTTTTTCTCTTCTTCGAACTCTCTCTCCACACGATCTAGTCGATGGAGTATTTCTTCCTGTTCAGGAGGAGAAAAACGTGGCTGTTGCGCTTGAGGCGGAACTGGAGGTCTGGGAGGTATTGGATACCCATGAGCTGAGTAATCCGGTGGTCCCATGTTTCCATGTGCTCCGTCAGGGTAGCGCGCATTATATCTAGCCGACACCACATATGGGTCGCGCTCATAGCCGTAGTTGTATTGTGCTTGTGATGGTTCAAACGGGTTGTAAGCCGTTGGACCTGTGTAAGCTGGTATGGGTTGGTCATACCCAAATGGTGGCGAATTTCGTGTAGTAGGTGCGGAGTTCGCTTCTTGTATAGGACTTGAAGGTCCTTCTTCTCGTAGTGGCGGATAGTGGCTACTACTAGAATGTCGAGGAGTGTTGAAGTGGATACCCCCTCCTCCTCGTGTAGACATACGAGCATTTGTCCTCCTACGCCTCGGCGGATCAGGTATTACTGGTTGTGCCGGTGGCGGAGGTGGTGGCGTAACTGCCTCAAAGCGTGAATCCTCAGAGGGATCCTGTGGATGTCTCGGTTGCGATGTCTGATGAGATGGTGTGTTGTACCACTCATGTCGGTCAAACAAGGCCATAAAGCTGTCTGGGCCTTGATACTGCGGACCATGATATGAAGATCCATCAGATACTTCTATCGGATGCGTGGGCGTACCACGAGCTGGTTCAGTTGGATCCTCATCTTCCTCCATGGGATCTTCAGAAAAATGGTCTTGTGGCCCTAGTGGAACAAAACCTGAAGGTTCCTGTATGTAGTCAGCCGGATTAAACTGAGCTATGTAGTATGGAGTAGGGTCGTCATAATTCCGGTGCGAAACCGAACGTTGTAGAGGTATGAAGGAAGGTTGTGGGTTGTTGGGATTATTTTCTGAATCTGGTCCAAAGGAGTGCCGGTAGGATGGCGTCGAGCTGTGCGAAGTGGAATGCCTCGCGGGTTCGTAAAGATCTCTTCGTCGTTGTGGCTCTTCGCTCCTTGTCATCGAAGGATGTCTTATACCAGATGGTCCAGCTTCTTGATCGTGATGTGTCACGATTTCTCCTCGGCCTCTACGTCCCCTTCCTCTTCCTCGGAATATAACAGGTGGCATTTTCCTGCTCCAAAACTTATTAAAAATCAATCGAAAATAAAGACAAAAAGGAGTAATAATCCGAATTTGTCCTAAGTTATTGTCTAGACTCAAGTATGTGCAATTGTGTCACTGAGATTAAACACATTAGGATAGTGTTTAATTCACTCAATGTTGGCTCTGATACCAACCTGTCACACCCCGATTTCCACGTGTCTCACTGGTGGGCCCGGTGGGGGATTACCGTGACGATGTTGGCAACAATATAGTCAAACCACACAATTATATAATGCACAGCGGAAGCATAAGATAAATATATAAATTTCAACCTCTGATTGTAATATCAAAATGTATTACAGGGTTGAATATATCCACAGCGGATCGTAAATAAAGGTAAAGTATTGTTCCATTAGATACTGCAATCAAGCTTGCGAGGCTTATCCCGACGCTAGGGAGCTAATACCAGCCAATTACGTTTAGGTACCTGCACTTAATCTTTTTGGGGAAAATACGTCAGTTTACACTGGTAAATACATTCAACTGACACATTTGAAAATGTTTATTAAAATTGATTTGAATGCACAAGGCACAAACTCTTTTTAACTTGGGAAAATTCATAATAATCTTGTGAACGTTTTACATGTTCTTTTATGCGTTCAGTAGCCCGGGTCGTGCCGGGTTAAAGATTTATAGACACACCACGTTTGCGTAAAACCGTAGTACAAAAACCAACGGCTACGTCTTTTAATTTTAATGTCGACACTTTATACCGGGTGTACGCCTACACCGGGATGTCGATGGTCGTGGCCATTTCGTAAAATGATGTCGAGGATATCCGGGACAACGGTCATTAAACCCCCCAAAGGCTTATAAGCAACAAAACTGTTTAAATGAGCCGATCATATTTAATCAATTAACCACCTAAGCGATGGAATTATATAATGCTCAATCAAGCGGTATTAATATACCGTAACCCAAGCCCATATAGGGAAATAAGTTAAAGTATTTACCTTTGCAAGTATTAATCCTTAATTTAGATCAAGTCACCGATAGCTTTTACTGGGGCTCCTAATCTGGAACGAAGGTTTTAATTAACCTCTTAGAATCCTAACGGTCCTTATATTAGCCGTAGCTTAAACCGGTTGATTCCGATATATAGATATGGTTAATTCGCACGAAAAGGCGAAAACCGAGAATGGAGTATGATTTGGACCCAACAAGTTCAGAGACTTGTTTTGTATGGGTTTATAGTTCATACTCTGGATTTTGGGGTTCAAATAATATAATTTGACCCATATCGGCTATTGCACGAAAACTAGTTCCATGAGCCGTACCGTGTGCGCAAATAGGCGAAACGGTTAACCATAAGAGTCGTACGCGTATTTCCTAAGTCAATATGTCTTAAAAGTATTTTGGTATCAGTAGGATACCTTCCGTGACGCCCGTAACGAGTTTAAGTTAATATTATGCCCCGAAGGGGCTTTTCGGTCATTTTAAAGACTTTAAAAGGGCTTTTCGAGTTCTACAGGAAATCTGAGTTTCCCGAACAGCTTATAAAGCTTAAAATACTTTATTTATTATTTAAAACCAGTAGCAACTGGAATCGGGTCAAAAGACCTTGTAGAACTCCCGTTTTGGCCAAAAAGGGCATATTCGGTATTTACCGAACCGTAGCCATAACCGCAGGTTATGAGCAAGGTAAAAATTATTAAAAATCTTTAAAATTCCCAAAATATTATTTTACCACAGTGGGTAAAAGTTTTGGTGACGAAAACTTGGTTTAGATGGGTGTTATGCTAATTGCGCCGTTAATTACAAAACTTTCTTAAAAGTGCGCCTTTTAGCATAACTCTCATTCTAGGCCTCGGATTGACGTGAAACTTTAAGGACATGCTTATAATTTAACCAGCAAGGTTTTGGTCCGTTCACGTGTCCGAAATACTCGTTTTAATTTTAAAAGGCCGTTACGGTCAACTTTTAGGCGAATGACGGAATTGCGCAAAAGACTCGGATAACTCATGAACCGACCACAGAGGCTTTTACCAACATGTGACCTGGTCCTAAGAGAGTCCTAAGGTATATTTATACCTCACTAAAACGGGTCAGAACTGAAGTCAAAGCAAAAGTCAAACTTTTGCGACATTTGGCTCCGAACCGGTTCTATATAGTAAATGATCGATTCAAACGAGCGCAAACATGTTTATATACTTATTATCATGTTTTATGATTATCAAAATAGGTTCCATAACATATATATTACAGATTATGCATAAATCGCTAAAATAGCTTTCTGTTGACTTTTTAACCGCACGTTTGACTCGACATTTGACATAGTTAGAGTGGTGATCAGGGGGAACCATTTTAGAGGTTTATTACCCACGTAAATACCAACTCATAACCACTTTTGATTCGTCATAAGACTGAACCATTACTGATTTATTGTAAAGTCAAACCGTAGTTACGACGGTTTGGTTTTTAGCTAAAAACTAAGCATAAACTGAACAATGGATGATCAAGGTAACTTACAGAAGTTAGAACTTGAATATGGAGCAGAAGAGAATGCTTGGGAGCACTTAGAATGATCAGTAGTTGTGTGTTTTGATGTTGTGAATGTTGTAACTACAACATGGCTATTTATAGTGCATTTTAGGCTCCAAGATCATTCCACATTGCCCTACAACTGGTCATGGATGATGGGCAGGTGTCCCTAAGGGTTATGGGTCGTGTAGGGGGCGCCCATGCTCCATTAATTGGTGTTTGATCGTTCAAAAGCTCCAAAAGGCAAGAAACTACAAAGTTTCTGCATCTGGGCACTTTACGCGGCCCGCATGGGAGTTCCCATGCATTTTAATGCGGGTCGCCTAAAGAGTAAGAAATCAGGCGAGTTAGTGAGGAGGCTCGCGGCCCGCCTCAACTTATGTCTAAACCTTACGCGGGTCGCGAGAGGTTTTATTTTCTGAATTTCTCAAATCTTTTATAATGATTACAGAATCTGGCCATTAATAACGAAATCTTTCGTAATGATTCGCCTGACCTTTCGGTTTTGAAGGGGTAACTTTGCGGTTTGGCCCTCGGTTATTTACCGATAGGGGCCTCGTGTTATTTACCCGCATTATAAAGTCCCCGATTTATTTATTTAATTATTCTGAAAGCCTTAACTTTCATTATTGACGCTTTTAACCCTTCTTCTACGAATTCGATCGTAACTTTCTCGTTTCATATCGAAACTTCGCGGAATTTATATATATTATTTTAGTGAGGGTATAATACCGTTACAAAGTTTTTGGAACGTTAAAGGGTCACTCAGAGGTATTATTAAACATGTTGACACAGTTAACCCCTGTAGTTTGTAATCGCTCACTTTCTTCCGCGTTTTGTTTTTGTACGATCTATAATTTATTCGTTTGAAGGTTTAAGCATTATTTAGGGATACTATACAGTATATTTACCCTTGTTGACATTTATAACCCTCGAATTTATATACTTTCAAGGTTTGTCAAAATTGGTCCTTTATTTATTATAGATGCCACGTGTAAACAAATGACACGTGTTAACACATCATTGGACACAAAAATTCGAGGTGTTACAGAGGCGCCTTGTGTACACAGTAGCAACGGCAACAACATTGAAGATTTGGCACGTTTTGAAGACACTTTTGTTTAGGTCCTTAAATCGATGGAATTAATAAAGGAAGACACGTTCCTTCAAGTTTGTAATAGGGTGAAAATATCATATCCTAAATGGGAGAAGACATTATATAAGTCGCCGTTGTCTTGTTTTGTTTTCGATCTTTTGTATTATCTCCAGTTTCTTGATAGCCCTACATATATAAATATATAGAGTTGTTGCCGTTAAAAAAACTAGAGTTCAAATTGTTATCACAATTAAATTCATATTTAAATATACATAATCACAAAGTAGATTCGCACAGGTTCTCATGACTTATATCTGAATGCGTATCTGAATGTGATTAGTTCCATGATTTGTTTTGGTAACTGTTTTTTAATTTTAACCCAGAAACTTTGTTAAACGAATGTTTAGCTTCTTTTGTATATGTAACGTTCTACAAGCGAGTATTAAAATGAGTAGATGGTTGGAGTTGACGAATCAAAATGGAACACAAACCAAACTATATTGGTCATGATCAACACTTTGCAAGGGTGAGATATTGGGTTCAAGTCCCACAGATGATAGAAAATAAGAAATTTGCCGTTAAAAAAAAAGAGACGAGAGAAGAGAGAAAAATTTATGTCAAGGGAAAAATCAGTCTTAAATGTTTACTTAGCCTTTAATAATACTTGTAATTGTAATATGACAACACTCGATCTAATCCTTATCCCTTTATCCGATATATTCATTCTTGCAAATTAAACCCTATTTAATTAATGAACACATTTATCGGTTACAACTACTTAGTTAATAAAATTTGTGATATTAATGAAATATTACTATATTCATATGCATTTACTTGCAATAGTTAAGAAATTATGACCTTCTATTTATACAATAAACGTCCTCAAGATGACATTTTGATGATTAAGGTGGTCGGTGTTTGTTTTTTAAGAGGTAAAATGTTTGCAGTTTGCGAACCACATCTACAAATATCTGTAGAGGAAGAGGTGAGCCAAATATCTGAAGTTTACAAAAAGAAGGTTGTTTGTCTTTTAACGTATGTGGTGTTTAACCCTCTGCAGACCTTAGAAGATTTTAGAAGTGGTTGGGCCAAGTCTACGCCAAGAAGAGCTCGCGCAGGGGTTTTTTTAGTGAAACGTATTCGGAAAAACAAAAAGTCTGCAGATGACAATGTCTGCGCGTGGTCTGCGCAGTGTAGACAGAAGAGACTGCACATATCTTTTTTAGAAAAACAAACACCACCTAAGTGATATGTTCAACCAATGGGGTGGTAGTCTATTCGCAAAGACAAAACATTTAAACATCTTAGAAGTGGGAGTCTCGAATTCAAGTCCCACAGACAACATGGAATAAAAAAAAATTGCGGTTCAAAAAAAGTTTGATGTGTTCACAACTAAAAGAATGATTATTCAAATCCTGCATCATGAAAAGAAAATACAGGAATGCTCAAAAAATTAATACAACAAATAGATGTATATTATTTCATTATGGGAGTGGGGGTGGTCCGTGATGGCCACCCCATCACGCGTGGAACTCGATCGCACACCGCCGTTGCCCGTTAAATTAACGCGTTGAATTTGTAACGCGTTCTTTATATCACGCGTTGAAAACTTTTGTTAACAAAAGATTGTTTTGTTGTTGTATGCAATTGAATTAATAGAACTTTGATGAAAAGTGCAAATTGGCCCCTCAACTTTTGTTAGCTATTTTTAAATAGCTATTTTCTATCACTAGTGACCACCGTCACTACAAAATGCTTGTGAGTGATAGAATAGTGGTTGATGACATGGCAGGAGATGATTGGATGCTTATGAGTGATAGAATTCTAATACTAGTGACCACCTCCACTCCCCTTATATCAGTATCGTTTAATATTACTTATCAGTAATATCAATGACAACTAACAAAATATAAGATTAATTTAACCAATAAATTAATCCTATGATGTATGATAAAATAAAACCATCATGGTATGATTATTGTTTATTTGTTTGGTGGTGATATATAAGTATTCTATGGTTTCTTATAACATTAAATATGACATCCTATTTTATTTTAATAGTACATAAAATCTAACGTGATGTTCTTAAACATCAGATGAGCAAGGAAAGAGAATACCATGAAAACATTCCAAAGTATTCTTAGGATTTTATTATAAGGTTAATGCAAAAATTGAATGACCTAAGTACTTGTGAGCATGTGGTATGATATAGATTATTATTCCTATGCAAAAATTGAATGAACTAAGTACTTGTGAGCATGTGGTATGATATAGATTATCATTCCTATAATTATAAAACACATGATAACATGACAACACAAAAACTTTAGCTTCCATAATTTTTATATGCCTTTTTTCTTGCCTGTATATGTTCGGAAAGGTGTGCAACATATTTAACGATAACTTGATTCGTTGAATAAGTCGAAAAAAGGATTCAAGTCAAATACAAATACAAATACTAGCGACTAATTGATAAGAAACTGCTGAAATAATTAATCTAAAATCTTAACACTAGCGACTAATTGATAAGAAACTCCTGAAATAATTTATCTAAAATCTTGACATTATAATTAATATTGACTTTATTTATTGTATCATAAAGTCTTTGTTGTGAAGGCATATAATAATTAACTATTTATTTTTGGATAAATTACTTTTTGTGTCCCTGTATTTTTCGGAGTTTTAACCACTTGAGTTCAAAATCAAAATGTTAAACGCCCTGAGTCCTAAAGCCATTTTTCTTAACCATTTGAGTCTAATTTTTTAACACCATCCACCTAATATGTTAACTACAAGGGCAATTTAGTTATTTACACACAAAGTACAAGTCTCTACACACAAGGTATTCTTTTACCTTTTTATATATATTTATACTCAAAAAAGAACTGTAATATCTCTCTCTCTTATCCCTCTCTAACCCTCTCCTTTACCTCCACCATCCACCACCATCCACCACTGTTCAAGAACCGCCAGCCACCACTGTTCAAGAACCGCCAGCCACCACCCATCCCATACCACAATCCACCCATGTTCAAGAAGAAAATGTGTCTTTCAGAGGTCTGAATCATCACCCCAACCATGGCTATTGTAGATTCGAATTCAAGATCCTTGTTTAGGGTTTCCCTTTCAACACATACTCACATGATGCATAGTAATCAAGGTGTCACTTCTAGTGGCATTTGATGAGCAAGCCTTCACTTTCAAGGGGATAGTGATCGAGTATCCCCTTGTCATCTACATCGTTTCCGAGTAGTTGAGACACAACCAAGGGTCATACTAGCCTTGTTGGTTAGTTAAAGCGACAGATAAAACTTTTCTTAAAATCTTTAGATTAAATGTTGAGGTATAATTATAGGCATATAGCAAGCATCTTAGTAACTAAATGTTTTACATTGTGAGAATCTTTCAACTAAAAGAGTTAAAAGAAGATATCATGTAACATCAGGAATTATGATGAGTCAATAACTTTGTGAGTAGTATAAATTGTTGTTAATTTGTTAAACCATAGCACGAATTGAATACATGGCGTTCAAAATCTTGAAAGCATGCATCTATGAATATTATTATTATTATTATTATACATACATATTAAAATAAAGTCTTAATGAATAGTGATTTTGATTTACTAAATAATGTTGAGGTATAATTATAGGCATATAGCAAGCATCTTAGTAACTAAATGTTTTACATTGTGAGAATCTTTCAACTAAAAGAGTTAAAAGAAGATATCATGTAACATCAGGAATCATGATGAGTCAATAACTTTGTGAGTAGTATAAATTGTTGTTAATTTGTTAAACCATAGCACGAATTGAATACATGGCGTTCAAAATCTTGAAAGCATGCATCTATGAATATTATTATTATTATTATTATTATTATTATTATTATTATTATTATTATTATTATTATTATACATTATACATATTAAAATAAAGTCTTAATGAATAGTGATTTTGATTTACTAAATAATTGTTTCAATTTTTCTAATAATATTTTATTTATTATATATTTAATAAGTTTTCTAATAATTTACGTTCTATGTTTATTTTTTAACATTTCATACTAAATTTATTGAAAATGTTTACTGTGTCACTATAGTACTAAACTGAACCGAAATACATATTAAAATAAAGTCTTAATGAATAGTGATTTTGATTTACTAAATAATTGTTTCAATTTTTCTAATAATATTTTATTTATTATATATTTAATAAGTTTTCTAATAATTTACGTTCTACGTTTATTTTTTAACATTTCATACTAAATTTATTGAAAATGTTTACTGTGTCACTATAGTACTAAACTGAACCGAAACCGATTGTTTTTTCCAACACTGCAATATAAATTTTATCGAAAACGGATATTGTGCCGCTATCGTACCAAATAATAATCGAAACCGACCAAATAACAATATTATTTATATTGTTTTTCCTTTTGATAAAATAACATCGTATTCCTAGTATGTCATACCGAACAACATCGGTACATGTACTCATTTGTATGGTTTTTGTTTCGTAATGGATTTTCTGTCGCTACCGTAGTCAACCAAACCGAAACCGACCGAACAATATCGGTATTTGTACCGGTACTTATCTTTACTGTTTTTGCTTTCGATAACTGACGTGTCCAACTGAAAAACATTGGTACATGTACTTGTATTCATTTTTATTATTTCTGGTGTCGATAATTTTCATTATACAACTCTATCTGCGAAGATAAACCAATATCATTACCAGTACCATGAAGAACTGAACTGGTTGATACCGTTAGGACAACATCATTATCAGTACCAATGTTCGTTTTTTTCGTTTTCAATCGATGTAAAATATATGTTAATTTTTGTAACAAGTGCATGTATTGTATCAATACTATAACGAACCAAACTGATATTGATCGAATGCCCATGATAACGTATCGCCACAACGCGCGGGAAACAACCTAGTTTTTATTATGAGGAACAGGCGCGTGGAAATAAGTCGAGTGGAAGAGGCGCGTGGGATGAAAGGAAACATATCTCATTTGCAAAGAAAGGATGAGGCCTACCACGTTAAACCTTTTATAAAATGGTGTACGGTTATTATGGGTCGAAAGTGCATGTAGGGAGGGGAGGGGCATCGCATCAGCATCAGTCAGTCTACATATGCATTGCGGTGCAGCCACGCATCTTTTTTATGCCACCCAATCCCTCTATTTTCCATTCACCCCCCTCAACTTTCAAAAAACCACTTCTGAACAAGCTCTAATACTATAAGGTCACTAATGATATTTCAAAAGTCCTAATCGTAGTCCCCGTTGCATGTTACTTATCGAGGATGTAAAGAAGATAACTTTTTTAAATTCATTCAAGGAAATGACAAACATTATAGTAAAGGAACCTTTTGTATCTTCTCATGGTATCATGTAACATAAAACAATAATTGTGTTTAAAAATTATTAAGATTAATTACATAAAATATTACACTCCAGAAATGACATGTATAACATTAACTGTTTATTTGTTGCATGTTTGTTTGTTTCTCTCAAATGACAAACAATACCATATATTCTACGGGGATGGGGGGTTAGGTTTTTTAAGGTTTTTTTTGGTGAGGTATAGTTTTTTTTTTTTTTTTTTTTTTTTTTTTTTTTTTTTCCTCGGGGGTGAGGTGGTGGTGGGGGGGGGGTGGGGTGGGGGTGGGTGTTTAGGTTTTTGGTGGTGATGTAGTGGGTTTAGTTTTAGGTTATTGGACACTTGTCACTCTATAAATCCTTCTTACACTTCTTATAATTAGAAACATTTATAGAATAACTTAAACCTATATTATACTATATTTTACTATTGTTAACTTACTTTTTTTTAAATGGCAAATATTTCTTCTATTATACAGGTTTAAATTTGAGACCTTCTTTTCAAAAGACATAATCAGCTACCAAATGGGCTATCTTATGGTGGCCGCACTATTGTTAGCTTACTAATATCATATTTTTAATTTTACCTTCGTTTTAGTCATATGAAAAGTTGTATAGTTTCTTTGTAGATATAGTTTTTAGTGTCAAGGGTCTCTTAGAAACAACTTCTCTATCATAGAGATACGGTTTGCTTATATATCTAAATAATGCATTAGTTTTTTTTAGAACGACGATTTTCTGGTATTAGATTACTTCATTTCCTAATATGATGAGCCTCGTTGCCCACTATAGCCAGACTATGTTGTCTTAACTGGGCTCACACCGACTTCAGAGATTGGTTTGGGCATTTCCCTGGGAAACCATGTCGCCAACTGCCACTTGACAGCTATTGTGCCATTACAAAAAGCTGAACACTCTCTATTGTCACATACAGTGGGACGAAAACCCGAGTGAGCTTAGGTTAAAAACCTAGCATCTCTGCAAGGAGGCTAGATAGAGACTGAACTTAGATCTCTGTTGCAGAACCTAAGCCTCCCTACCATTAGACATCTAGAACACAACTAATGGATTACCTTACGAGTTAGTTATTGGTGAAGGTTATGTTTTTTTACCGGCAAATTTAGATCACTGACGAACCACTGGAGTATTATCGTGTCATGAGCGGAACCATCCGATCATATCCATCTCCACTAGGCAATGCCTATACACCAATTCAGAAGCAAACCCAATAAATCTGGAAATAAACCTGCTTGTGAAAATCAAACTCAGGACCTATTAGTCCCAAAGTCTCATTCCAATTTTAAAATGCCACTAGGCTATAAAGCTATACGCGTTATTGGTGAAGTTTTACTGGTTACACTTATTCTATCTTTTATAGAAGATTTGTAAATTGGGATTTTTTACAAACTTACCAAACTAGAAATAAGCTGTTAGTGCCCATGGCTTTATAGCCTAGTGGCATCTTGGTGGTGGGATAAGGCTTTGGGACCTATAGGTCCTAGGTTCGATTCCCACAAGGGGGGTTTTCCCATGTTTATTGGGTTTCCTCCTGAATTGGTGTGGCATTATGCCTAGTGGAGATGGATATGATCGGGTGGTTCCTCTGGTGGCACGATGATACTCCAGTGGTCCGTCAGTGATCCAAATTTGCCGTTAAAAAAAAAAAAAAAAAAAGAAGAAATAAGCTGTTAGTTTTCTATGTTACAAACAACGGTTAACAGTTTGTATGATAAATGAATTAGTGACCAGAATTGGAGGTAATAATAGGGTTACTAAAAAGAGAAAGAGAAATAGTATAGTATTATTATTATCAAGCGGTGTGGCAGTCTCTTCCTTATCTTCTTCTCCGGTTCATCCTGTCTTCCTCTCTTGAAGCTCGAGCCCCCACCCGTCACGAGCCCCTGCTTTCCAAAACCACAACAAGATTCATCTATTCTATTACTCCTCCTACTTTTAAACACCCAATCTCCTCTTCATTTCATCCATCTTTCTCCAACCAATTGACACAACAACAATCTCTACATACCAAACCAAACCCTAATCACTTAAACTCTCAAAAACCATGAAGAGAGGTCGTGAGCGTAAGAAAGAAACCAAAACCTCATCATCAAGTCCTCCAGCAAAGCCAAAAGATCTAACCCAGACGTTGCCAGATTCCGGAGGAATGGACGAGCTGTTGGAAGTATTGGGTTACAAGGTCAAGTCAACGGACATGGCTGATGTAGCTCAGAAGCTTGAGCAGCTTGAAATGGTGATGGGTGAAGATGGGGTTTCACAGCTGGCTGATACTGTTCATTACAACCCGTCTGATCTTTCGGGTTGGTATCAGAGCATGCTTTCTGAGATTAACAACACCGGTTCGGATGTTGTTTCGTCTTCTGCTGATTTTGATATCACTCTTCCTGGCGATGCGTCTACTACCATGATTGATTTTTCCAATAATAATGTAACTAATGGGCAGCAGACAAGTAATATGTACGATGATGATCCGTACGACTTGCGTGCGATTGCCGGGGGAGCTATTTACGGCATTAGCTCCACCGACGAGTCGTTGGAGGGTAGAAATGGAATTAAGCGAATGAAATCCGCTGGATCTGATGAAATAATTGATGTACCACCCGAGTCACCACGCCCAGTGGTGCTTGTGGATTCACAAGAAGCCGGTATACGATTAGTGCACACGCTGATGGCGTGTGCTGAAGCCGTACAACAAAATAACATGAAACTTGCGGATGCTCTGGTCAAACACGTCGGGATTTTGGTGGCGTCGCAGGCCGGAGCGATGGCCAAAGTCGCCAGGTACTTTGCCAGCGCTCTGGCTCAGCGAATTTACAAGATCTACCCTCGAGAGTCGCTTGAGGATTTACATATGCATTTTTACGAGAGTTGTCCGTACCTCAAATTCGCTCATTTCACGGCGAATCAAGCGATCCTGGAAGCGTTCGCGGGCGCGACACGCGTCCACGTCATCGATTTCAGTTTAAATCAAGGTATGCAATGGCCAGCGCTTATGCAAGCGTTGGCCTTGCGTAACGGCGGTCCACCGGCTTTTCGTTTAACTGGGATTGGACCGCCGCAACCGGATAACACTGACGCTTTACAGCAAGTCGGATGGAAACTAGCTCAATTAGCCGACACGATTGGAGTTGAATTCGAGTTTAGAGGTTTTGTGGCTAATTCGTTGGCGGATATCGACGCTGGTATGCTCGATATCCGCCCAACGGATGAGGAAGTGGTGGCGGTGAACTCGGTTTTCGAGCTTCACCGCCTCCTTGCACGGCCAGGGGCCGTTGATAAAGTGTTGAATTCTATGAAAGATATGAAACCCAAGATAGTGACTATTGTGGAACAGGAATCGAATCACAACGACGCCGTTTTTCTAGACAGGTTTAACGAGGCGTTACATTACTACTCAACAATGTTTGACTCGTTGGAGAGTTCCGCGTTGACTCAGTCGAACAGTCTAGATTTGGAGATGTCGGAAGTGTATTTAGGTCGCCAGATATGTAACGTGGTGGCTTGTGAAGGTACCGAACGAATCGAACGGCATGAGACGCTGACTCAGTGGCGAACTCGGATGAACTCTGCCGGGTTTAACCCGGTGCATCTTGGATCCAACGCGTTTAAACAAGCGAGTATGCTTTTGGCTTTGTTCGCGGGCGGCGATGGGTACAGGGTGGAAGAAAACGACGGGTGCTTGATGCTGGGGTGGCACACTAGACCATTGATTGCAACTTCAGCTTGGCAACCTGGCAGTGTGGTTGAAACGTGAAGTGAGTCCTCTCGGAGAACGAGTTGCTGAACTCAGTGTCGAGTTTGGACGGTGGAATGGGAGACATGGATCGAGGGTCAAATCAAGTCCTTTCGCAATTTACATTTTAGACACCCAAGTCAGCTTTTTTAAGCTTTTTCCCACTACTAGTTGTTGCCTGTTTAAACGGGGAGTACTGTGTACTGGTGTTAGTGGTTTTTTTTTTGTTGATATTTTTTTTACTTTCATTTGAATAAAATTCAGTGCGAGTGTTTAAAATTCAGTGCGAGTGTTTACAAAATGTGTTGCTGCTACTTGCTAGCCTATATGTAACACTTTTAGAGGAGAATTTATTTCAACAATGATGACTGTTTTTCTTCGAGTTGCAATCATAAAAGTACAATATTCATAGTTGTACCAAAAACCACATTCATTTTTCAAAATACTTTCAAAGCTTTTATGCACTTTATCTTAACTTCAATCTCAAGTGTGATGCAATGATGTCAAATAAACACCAAATTATGAACTTCTACCATAATAAGAGGAAAAATAGCACACCAATACACAAATTGGACCTCCTTGGATCTAAGAAATACACCTTAGAGAAGGGTCGCTCACTTTGTAACAAGTAGTCATACCACGATTAGGGAATTCATCTCAGATACAATTTTTTTTTCTTAGAGAACTTTATTTCTAAACATTTTGAGTTAGTTATTGTTTTCGTCCCTATGGTTTGTCAAAAATCACTATTTCAGTCAATTAGTTTAAAAATTGCGATTTTAGTCTATGTGATTTCACTTTCGTAACCATTTCAGTCCACCTCGTAACCATTTCAGTCCCTATACTAACATAATAAATTGATTGAAATGATTACGAAAATAAAACCACAAAATGATTACGAAAATAAAACCACAGGGACTGAAATAGTTACGAAAGTGAAACCACAGGGACTGAAATCACAATTTTTAAACTAATGGACTGAAATAGTGATTTTTGACAAACCACATGAACGAAACAGTAATTAACTCAACATTTTATTAGATGGTCTGGTCATCACATTAGCTAGTTAGATCACACAACCCGTGTTATTCTCATTTGACAACAAGTTTCTAAGATAAGAACTTATAGACAAAACTCATTCTAACATTATCCTAATGCATTTTTTTTATGGTTTTGAAAGTACATAAACATACGATTAGCACCTTATGTGGTATATAACATCAACCTTTTGATTCAAAATAACAATAGGCCATATTTTTGTTGGAAAGCAAAAGTACTTGGTTCAAACCAAGTATACATTAAACTAGCAACTTCCATCAAGCCGCAAGAAGAGCCAAACAACAATGAACACCAGGTTTATTCGAAATTGAAATTACACCATACTCGCTAATAACATTTACATTCTAGATTTGTTTTTCACCCACAAAAATGAGACTGCCTTGATATCCTCCACCACCTGAAACATTAACATTGGTTAGGTTTTGAAAGCCTTTTCATTCATGCCTTCCAAATCATCCACAAAGTTGTAAACATAATAGAACAAATCACTTTCTTTATGACCTATGAACCGTTGATGCAAAATTAAGTAGCTCTTTAACATAGTCGCACTTGGTTGGAATCGGTAGTTTAGACCAAACCCATATGTGCCACCAGATTGCCTTTGAAAACATGTAGCTAGCTGACTAGGACATGGCTTGTGTCTTCTTGTCGGATATCGCATTTGCACATATAGTACTCATGTTAGGCATACCTCCTTTATATAGAGCTAGCTTGGTTGCAATCCTATCCGCCTCCCATCTCCATACAAAGAACATCTTATCCTATCCTGCAGTATGTCCAAAAATAGATGCCCCTCCTATTTCTGAGTCTCCCTTTTATTTTGGTATGTATACCCAAATATGCGTTACTAACTCCGATTCTATCGAGACTATATTCTTCCAAACCCCCATTATTGTCTTTTTAATCAAAACCGTTTTGTACCATCTATAATTCTCATAAATAGCCTTTGCAACTTTGTCCCTTGTTTACTTTAAGTTTCCACCACCATTTAGTAAATAGAATGATGTTTGTGTTGGGAAACAAGGATTAAGAATAGATTATGACATATTAAAATTCAAAACGATGCCATTTTTGATAATGTCTTGAATCTATAAGTTTTGTTATTGGTTGTTAATTAAGGATGTGCATATACTACAGGAATGTCGCTTAACACTTAATGATTCACAAAGCATTAAGATAATCATACACAAGACTTATCAAATTCAAAGATCAAATGATGAATCAAGACTAGAATGATCAAGACTTGGAAAATGAATTATGAATCACAACTTGTGAAATGAATTGCAAATCATCAAGAACAACAATCACCAAGTGGAACATATTGTGATATGCATAGGTGAAAGACCTAAGTAATATATGATGAAGCCTTAAAGACTACAAAACTCAAATATAAAAGAACAACTACAAAAATTAATGCATGATACATCAAGAAATTGACTGGGAATCAGAGAGACAATTAACTGTAACTTAAAACTTAACATGTTAAATTTCTTAAAAAATACTTTGTAAAATTCCCAATTGAATCAAACAAGTTAGATAATCAATTGGATGGAATTTGAACTTGAAAATGGAAGCATCTAGTTGTTTTATTTCCAATTGTAGGATGTAATAATGCTAGGAGACAAAGAGTTTTCGTAAATGGAAAGAACGCAACATGTTTCACCAAAGTACCCTTGTGCTTTGAAAAGTAAACATCATAGATGTCAAAGGGTTGCTTTGAAAAGTCAAAGATCAAAGGTATAGGTGTGTAAAAGGTGTTGAGGGCAACTTATAATCGTTATACAACACTCAAGATTCAAAACAAGGTAAAAGCCAAAAACTGGGAGATCCATGGTCGATGGATTAACCTTAGATTGGTCAGAGTTTGCTTTTCTTGATCCCTTTGCCTCACCTATAAATACAAGTCTTCCCCAACCTTTTTTACTTACCCCTTTTACTAATAACTCTTTCAAATACATATCTAATTAATATCTCTCTAGTTCCCTTGATATTTACACATTTAATCAAGGAGAGATCGAAAATCAAATATCAAGAGCAAAAAAGAAGAAGTTGTGCTTCAACTTAAATATTCAAATCATGTAATTGTGAGGTTACCACTAGCGTGTTGAGTGATACATTTGTAAGGGGTCTCACCATAGGTTGGTGATTGTTGTATAAACACTATTGGGAGATTGGCCACCATTGTGATACACTGGTGATCAAGAAAAGTAAAGCTAGTTACTTGGTGTAACTAGTGAAGAAGGTGATCACCACCTTGGACTAGTGAGGAAACGTAAAGACATCCTATAGAGATATTGGGTTGAAGAATGTGATCACTACCTTGAATTAATGAAGAACTTTATACCAGTGATATCCTGTCACAACCCCTGACCTTACCCTGGGTAGGAGCCATGAGCAGATATAAGTGGTACATGTGTTTATTAAAATTATCACAACGGAATTTTCATCAAGACCGAGTGTTAGGAAAAATATCAGAGTTTTCAAAACACCGTAGTTTTCATTTCATAAAACTGTGGGATGAAACTCATATTTACATAAAGGATTTTTACAGGGATAAACCCTTAATTAAAACACATTTTATTCATGATGACTGTCGTAAGGCTCATGCAAAAACCTATTTAAACTAAGTAGATAATTCATGCTTCCCTTGAACGTATACTTGTTTGAACCAGACATTTTTTTAAATGCACTTTTCATGCTAAATAAGATTATGCGTTTATTATTCTACTGTTAGTTCAATGTGATTAGTGGCTAGATCCTGGTATGTCATACACCTTGCGGTGGGATCCACATATGGTATTTTGGGGGTGTGACACTACTAAATTTCATCATCATCCTCGTCATCAATTTCCTGCAACACATTTCAAAGTATGGTTCAATACAAAAATGTATTGGCGAGTATACAAGTTTAATACTAGCATAAGTATAAAAGTGTTTAAACAATCAACATGGTAAAATCTGTTATCTAAAATTAACGGATGACTGGCATGCAACTATAAATGTCAACCCAAAGATTACCGCTAGCGTAATCCTATCATAACAACGATAAGACCGTTCTGTTTTAACTTAACATGACCTCAAGAATACGGGCGGTGCGTTACTCCTATAGCGTTATACATGTTAAGGGAGGCTTGTACGAAGTTAGTGACAAGTATATCACATAAGAATGTTCTAGCACATATGAATTAAACCATAACGTACTAAGCATGTATGGATGATTGTTTGTTTGTGATTAAGCGTGATGTGACAACTCATATTTTAGACTTCCTTTGTATTTTAGTGTAACTTGTATGAATGTTATGAGATCATGTGATGTGATTAGTTTCAATAGAATGTTGCGAGTTTGATTGTTATATAATTATGTATAGTATATAAATGTATATACAACTTGGTCGCACAAGGTGTGCTGAACCGCACAAATCATCCTGGATATGGGCTAGTCCACGGCCCAAAATGAAACCCAAGGATGGGTTTCGGCCCATGTCTCTTGTGCGCATACACTAAAGGGTGTGTGTTTAGCTTTCTCATAATGATATCATAAAACAAAAACACACACAAACCCTAATCCTTCCCTCTCATCATCGACGACAGCCGATCCCACCAAAGACCTCCTCTTGTCCTTTGAAGCTTGTGCTCTTATTAGCAATACTAGATCATTCGGTTAGTTATTATCTCTTTAGTTGGATTTTTGCTGTTATGATCTATAAATCCTTGTTATTTTGATTATTGGTGTATGTGATTATTGATTATGGCTAGAACATGATAATAATAGTCTTTGATGAATCTGATGAGTCAATAACTTAGGATTGTTTCTATGAGAATTCGATGGCTAAGATGTACCAAATCAGTTAATGGTGTTAGTTAGAATGATGCAAGAAAGTTAGGGATTTCATGTTTATGAATGTTCATTAAGGTCTCATGAAACTCGAACTGTTTGATGATTTGGTTAATCGATTGAGGGCCGATGATGATGGTAGAAATTGTATGATTAAATGATGATGATGATCTTGATGAATAATTAGAATTCATAAGAATTATTGATTAACCTCTTGATTGGTTCGAATAAATGCAAATCGGAAACTGTTGGAATGAGTTAATTATTTTGCTAGATTCATGGAAAATTGTAACTGATTGCATAAATATACCGGATCGCACAAGCTAAGGTGGATCGCACAAGGCTTATGGATTGCACAAGTTATTGTGGATCGCACAAGCCATTGTGTGTCGCACAATATAGGGTCAGTCGCACAAGTCTTAGGCTAGTAATTGTTTGGGCCGGGTGCTTGGGTTGGAACGCACAACATGAACTAATCGCACAAGTTATTGGGCCACAGCCCAACATGAATCGCACAATCCAATTTGGTTGCACAACCGGGTGGTAGTCGCACAAGTCAGTTAGGCTTTGTGCACTGCTGGGCTTAGTTAACACTTGGATCGCACAAGGTCATTCGGGTCGCACAAGACAAGTGGGCCCGAATGCCTGGTTTTGTTTAATGTTATGAACTGTTATGTGGTACGTGTCATTAGACTTGCATGCTAGTTCACATACTGCTGAATGACTTTATGATGCTATGCGTTGTTGTTACGTGCTATGTGATGTGTCTGTTAAATACGTGTTTGATAGCAAACGAAACTGATTAAGGTTGATAACCATGTTAGGACATGGTTGATCAACTGAGAACAAGTAATTTCAATTACAGAGCAAACCAAGGTGAGTTCACTGTCTTTTTCAAGCATGCTTCACGGGGAGGGACATCTGGTAATTATTCCAGGGAGGAATGTTGGGTTATTGGGTTTGACTGGAATGTTAAAATCAGGATGTTGGTTAATACACCCATATCTATCATTTAAGTCCCATCATATACCAAATAGGTTACCGGGGAGGCAACGGGGTTAATAGTTGATAGCGCTATTAGGTTTGGCACCCTCACACCGTACCGAGGAGGACGGTCGTGAAATAATTACCTTAACCACTTGATCAATGTTTGATAGAGCATTGGGGAAGGGCAAATAATCTGGAGCCATCTGCGGTAATCGAGTTATTAATGACATCGAATCTCTGAATTGTTTTTAAACTCATATCTGGTAACTAAACATGTTAACAACTTTGAACTCACCAGTGTCGTTTGACACACTTGTCTACATGCTTGCAGGTCGTTAGATTCATGGTTGGAACTTGCTATCTGGGAGTGCTGGAGTGGTCATGGGTCGGGTCTCTTGGATACATGTTCTTTAGTTTCGTACACTTGTTTTGAAACAGTTGAATAACGGTTTACATATGCTTCCGATGACGTTTGGGTTTATGTTATGATCTGAAACTATATTATGAGATAAATGGAATCTTTTATTTAATATATTGTTATAGTTCAATGTGATTAGTGGCTGGATCCTGGTACGTCACACATCCCGCGGTGTTTTCGCATGTGGTATTTTGGGGGTGTGACACGTGAAGTATGTGTGTTTGTGTGAGATTGATAGCATGAATGTGTTGCACCCAAAAGTGAATAAAAAGTAAAAGGGGTTGATGTGCACAAAATGCAACATATAAATTACATCAATTGTGGCATAAAACTAACCCTTTTTTAGTACTAAAGTTGGAAAAAGTGTGTTTTTGTCTTGCTTTTGTATTTTCAGGATTAAATGAGCTCAAATGAACAAAAGAAGCAAAAAGGCAGCTAAATCTAACATAAATACAAGAAAAGGAACAAACGTGGCATGCCCGACCCCCCGACAACATCCTCCCAAGCAAAACAAGAGAATAGAAGGCTGAACACACCCCGTGCTCAGTGAGCACGGGGGCGTGCCCAAGTGTCAGCAGAAAAGACAAAGTTGTAGAAGCTTCTATCGCCCACCACGGGGCCGTGCTCAGCGGACACGGGGCCGTGGTCAACTATAAGATTCGTAGAATCCAGGCAAATCTTGATAGTACAAATACGCTTCTGCACACGGGGTCGTGCTCAGCGGACACGGGGGTGTGGTCAACTAATGCAGACAAACTGCAATTAATGAAAAAAGAGAGAATGGTGGACACGGGGGCGTGGTCAACTAATGCAGACCAGTAACTTTTAATTAAAACGCCCAGATACAGACACTGAACACGGGCCGTGTCCAGCCTCTGTTTCCGTTTTTATTTTTGTTTTCTGATCTCGAGACTCTGTTGTGGTCTGTTGAGTGATTCTTATGGATCAATACTCAGGAGGCTACAACTACACCTATGAGGAGGATGATTATAGGGAAAACTATTGCACTAATTGTGGTAACCCGCACTCGGTACAATATTGTAACTTATTTCAACCATCCACTTCATACACCTACTATGGGGAGCCCAGGTACGAGCCATCGACTTCATACACATCCTATGAAGACCAAAGGTATGAACCTTCTCCCTCATACTCATATTTTGATGAACCACGGTATGAGCCTTCATACTCATACTTTGAGGAACCAAGATATGAGCCACCACCTTCATACTCTTATTATGAGGAACCATGACGTGAACAACCCACCTCATATGAGTACTATGAAGAACAAAATTACGACCCTTATCCATCATATACTTACAATGAAGAACAATGGTATGAACCACCTACTTCATATGAGTACTATGAGGAACCAAGGATCGAACAACCGGATTCAAGCTTTGAAAATCCCGATCCTTTCTCTATCACTGAAGTGACTGATAGGATATTAGAACACCTTAAAACTATCGAGCAATACGTAAAAGAATCTCGCGCAAGGGAAGAGGAATTCCGTGCAAGAGAAGAATTAAATAAAGAAAAGATAGTTGAAGAGGTAAAAATGGAAGAACAAATAAGTGAAAAACCGACACATGAGTTAAACAACGAAAAAGGTGAGTCCGACAACGTTAAAATCCAAGAAGAGTCTAATTTTGAAGAAATTAATCTCTTGCCACCTTCTTTTGAGTCTAATTTTGAAGAAATTAATCTCTTGTCACCTTCTTTTGAAAATCATTGTTTAGTACCCACTCATGCTAAGTTTTTAAAAGAGTTAAACACTAGCACTAAAATTGACGAAACGGTAAGTATTAAGTTAACTAATGATCAAACTTCACTAATAAAAGAAGACCCTTTTGAAATCAACATTACACCGGTTCCATGTTTTTTTCAAAATTCCTTTATAAGTAATGTCACAATTGATAAAGATCTTTGTGTTAACATAATGCCTAATTACATTTTCGAAAAATTAAGTATTAGTGATTTTTCTTCACTTCAAATACCTATTTTTCTATCCAATCGGAAAATAATAAAATCAATCGGTATAGTTGAGGATGTCTAGGTTCAAACAAATCAATTGGTAATCCGAACCAACTTTGTCATCCTTGATGACGCTCCTCTAGTGTTGGGACGACCTTTTATAAAAACACACGAAGCTTTGAAAAACCGGAAGTACAACAATCTACCTCTTCAATTAAGGGCATTCAAAAGGAGCATAGATCTTGAGCGCTCAATGAAATATCCTTTTGGCAATAATGACCCCCTAATTGAAGATGAAGATGAACCACCCGATACAAGTGAAAAGATGGACCACTTTGTTGAAGAAGAGGTCGCCATAGAACAAACTTTTAAAGTTCTTGATCAAAATGAGCAACCAAATAAGGAGTCTCCTAAAGACCCACCTCTTGAGCTCAAAGAACTTCCGAAAGGTTTGGAATATGCTTTTCTAGACAAGGATGGTAAATCTCCTGTAATTATTTCGTCTAACCTAAGTAGTATAGAAAAAGAAAAATTAATTAAACTTTTGAAAAAACACAAAAATGCGATCGCTTGGAAGCTTGTAGATATTAAAGGAATAAGTCCTTCCATGTGCACGCACAAAATTTTAATGAATGATGACTACAAATCGGTAATTCAACCACAACGTAGAGTAACTCCAAATGTTCAAGAAGTGGTTAAAAGCGAAGTCATCAAATTGCTTGACGCCGGACTTATTTATCCTATCTCCGATAGTCCTTGGGTAAGTCCCGTTCAAGTAGTTCCAAAGAAAGGAGGTATGACGGTAATAACTAATGAAAAAAATGAATTAATACCAACGAGAACCGTCACAGGATGGAGAGTATGTATAGACTATAGACGGTTAAATGAAGCAACAAGGAAAGATCACTTCCTTTGCCCTTTATTGACCAAATGTTAGAAAGATTATCCGGTCATAAATTTTATTGTTTCTTGGATGGTTTTTCAGGTTACTTTCAAATCCCGATAGCACACGAAGACCAAGAAAAGACAACATTCACATGCCCTATGGAACTTTTGCTTATCGACGCATGCCATTCGGTCTATGTAATGCCCCCGCAACATTCCAACGTTGCATGGTGGCTATCTTGCATGACATGATAGAAAAGACAATGGAAGTCTTCATGGACGACTTTTCTATCTTTGGAGATTCATACGGCCAATGCCTCGATAACCTCGAACGAATGCTATCCCGATGTGAGGAAACTAACCTCGCCCTTAATTGGGAAAAATGCCATTTCATGGTAACGGAAGGAATAGTACTCGGTCACAAAATCTCAAGCGAAGGAATGGATGTTTATCGAGCCAAAATAGACACTATTTCTCGATTACCTCCACCATCCTCCGTTAGAGCAATCAGAAGTTTCTTAGGGCATGCTGGATTTTATAGACGGTTTATCAAGGACTTTTCAAAATTTCAAGACCTCTAACAAAATTACTTGAAAAAGATGCCCCTTTCATCTTTGACAAGGATTGCAATCAAGCATTTCTAACCCTCAAGGAAATGCTAGTCAATGCACCTATCATGATAGCGCCTGATTGGAAATTACCTTTCGAAATCATGTGTGATGCAAGTGACTTTGCAGTTGGAGCAGTCTTGGGACAAAGAAAAGAAAAGCATTTTCACCCAATGTATTATGCTAGTAAAACACTTAATGACGCACAAGAAAATTACACAACAACTGAAAAAGAGTTACTAGCTGTGGTATTTGCTTTTGATAAATTCCGTTCTTATCTTGTTCTTTCTAAAACAATAGTCTATACAGATCATGCAGCCATTCGATACCTTTTCAAGAAACAGGATGCTAAACCCCGTTTGATTCGGTGGATTCTACTCCTCCAAGAATTTGATATTGAAATCAAAGACAAAAGAGGAGCAGAAAACACCGCAGCAGATCATCTTTCACGCCTAGAAGACCCAGCTTTGGAGGCAACCAGGGACGAGCAAATCAACGAAAAATTTCCAACGGAGTCCCTGCAAATGGTGGAATATAGACAAGAACCATGGTATGCCGACTATGCTAACTACTTAGCTAGCGGTATAGTCGCCAAAGGATGGCCACATCACCAAAGAAAAAAATTCTTTGCTGATGTAAAGCATTACGTTTGGGAAGATCCTTATCTTTTCAAAATATGTGCCGACCAACTCATTCGACGGTGCGTACATGGTAGTGAAGCAAGAAGAATTCTCCGCCATTGTCATGAAGGTCCATACGGAGGACATCATGGTGCCGCCAGTACCGAATGAAAGGTATTTGATTCAGGATTTTATTGGCCTTCCATTTACAAAGACGCCCAAAGTCTTGTCAAGACATGTGACGCCTGCCAAAGATCAGGTAATATTTCTTCCAAAAACGAAATGCCACAAAATGGCATTCTTGTTTGTGAAATTTGTGGGGACTCGACTTCATGGGACCCTTTCCATCGTCAAAAGGAAACAAATATATACTTGTGGCGGTCGACTACTTGTCTAAATGGGCCGAGGCCTACAAAAGAGAGAATCCACTTCAGATAACCACGCCTCTGCTAGGCAGCGTGTGGAATAGGCACTTCCAACAAATGATGGAAGAGTTGTGGTAAGATTTCTGAAAAAATTATTCTCTCGTTTTGGAATACCTAAAGCATTAATAAGTGATAGAGGTACCCATTTTTGTAATCATCAACTTGAAAAAATCTTAACAAGATATGGGGTCTATCACCGGGTCTCAATAGCATATCACCCTCAAACAAACGGACAAGCCGAAGTGACTAATAGAGGTTTAAAACGAATACTTGAAAAACCGTAGGGTTAAATAAAAAGGAATGGGCTGATAAATTAGATGACGCTTTATGGGCCTTTCGAACTGCTTATAAAACAACAATAGGTACAACCCCATATAAGCTTGTCTATGGAAAAAGCTGTCACTTGCCGGTAGAAATAGCTCACAAGGCCTACTGGGCAATTAAAAATGTAAACTTAGATTTAGAATTCGCGGGTAAAAATTGATCTTGTCAATTAAATGAATTAGACGAATTAAGGAATTATGCATACTCTAACTCTGAAATTTATAAGGAAAGAATGAAAAATTTGCATGACAAACATATTAAACCTAATGAATTTCGAGTAGGAGATCAAGTTCTTTTGTTTAATTCGCGACTCTGATTATTTTCTGGAAAATTAAAGTCTAGGTGGTCAGTACCTTTTTCTATCACCCATATTTCCCACACGGTGCAGTAGAAATTAAATCTCGGAATGGAATTCCATTCAAAGTCAATGGCCAATGGCTGAAACTCTACCAAGGATTCATTGAGGATGAGGAAGAAGAAATCTCGCTTCAAACGGTCGAAGAGTAAAAGCATCAACATCATACCTGGTAAGTTACAAACAAGCGGATAAACATCGAAATCGGTAAGTCTTCTAACCAAGTTTTGGGAAAACAGGGCACTCACACGAGCACTTAAAAATTAAAAAAAAAAATTTTTTTGCTCGGCACGGGGCCGTGTCCGCGCGACTGTCGGGATAAAACCCCTTTTTCATAACAGTTACCTCATTCCACACGCCCCGTTTCCCCGAAAACTCTCTGGCTCAGGCGATTTTCCGTAGAATTCCGACGTTCCCTCTCGTTCTAACAACATCAAGGTATGATTCTATCATCATTAGTAGTTAGATTAGATACTTGCATGTAGTTAAAACATCAAAAATTTGGGGAAAAATCTAGGGTTCTTGAACTTCATCTGGATCGAACCTCAAATTTTTGCATAAACCTATTAGCATTAGTTTAGATTAGTGTTATGGGAAGTAAATCCACTTGTATTGTTCATAGATTCGCCCGATTTCTCACAAAAACCCCAAACCCTTATTTTTGAATCGAAAAAGATAAAATCGAAGGGGTAAACAGTTTGTTTTGGGAAAAACGGCACTTGGGGTTTCATTTTCGGGGGAAACCGCACCTACCTGACCAAAAATTTTCAAGTTTTCGGGACCGGGTCGAAAAATAAATTTTTTGAGTAACAGACGCCTGGACACGGGGTCGTGCCCGCTGAGCACGGGGCCGTGTCCAGCCCACTGTTTTCAGTTTTCTCCGAAAATTTCACCGTTTCATGCTAACTTTTGGTGTATTCTTTCAGATGTCGAAGAAATTCACAAGGTTCAACGCAAGTGAGCTCGATGCTAAGGCAAGACATGATACACTTCGAACAAGACCAGAAGAATACCCAAGACAAGTGCGTTCAGATCTTTTGGGATTAGTAAACCAATGGGACCGCTTCAACAACCTAGTCACCGGACCGCTGAGAGTCGCCCTTACTACTCGCCTTCGTTCGGTTCCCGAATATACTTTGGAATTCTATAGCACATTTGTGTTCAACTCAAGGTGCGAGCCATTTGTCAATAATGGTGTGGAGTTCCGATGTGGGGGAACCAAGTATTCAATTTCAAAGGCACAGTTTGGGTCAATGGTGGGGTTGTATGAGGAGGAAGACGCAGGCAATGAAGAAAACACTGGCGGGTTATGTGAACTTGATGAAAACGAACGCCAAGCTGCATGGGCACAAATTGGAGATGGGCACTACAACCCAAGCAGCACTAAGAGTACTAGGTTGAGGGACCCTCTTTACCGTTACATTCATCGGGTCCTCACCTACTCTCTTAGTCAAAGGCATGATAGCAGTGGCGTCGTTGGGCTGCGAGATCTGATAGTTCTTCATTGCATTCATACCCGCAAACATCTCGATGTTCCATACCTCACGCTCTGAAACATGCACTGGAACAGGCTTGCTACTCCACCAACCCCTATCTTCTTCGGGGGTTGGATATACCGTCTCTTCAAGCGCTTCGTGAACTTGCCTCGGTCTTTTGAAAGGAGTCCATGGTCGGGGAGAGGAGATATACACATCTGCTGCTCCATGAACTTAATCTATGAAGCCGAAGATGGGTCGTTCAGCTTCCAAAGGGTCCAAGGGCATACTTGGAACCCACAAGAAGCACTTGTCCTTCACGCTCCATAGTTCCAACCACCCCCTCATTTCCAACACCAGCCCCATGGTGATCCGGGCCAGTCCTCCTCATAAGGAGGCGGTTTTTCTAACTTTCAAAGTTTACATGATTTGTTGCAGGAGAACCTCATGTGCACCAGGAACACCTATAACTTGGCCAGCAACACGTACAACCGGGTCGGAGCCATTGAGAGAAACATCTCCGATATTCAAGATGACATTGGGAACATCCGGGGGTACATGGCGGGGCACGGAGGAGGAGGTGATGATGAGGATGAGGACATGGACTAGGCAGGTGGAGTAGGAGCAGAAGCAGCGGGTTGGTGATCCCACAGGTTAACCCCTCTTTTCTATCGAACAATTTCCGGCATGCGTGCCAAGTGTTGAACAATTTACTTTCCCTTTAACTCTTTTTATTTTCTGCTTTTGTTTTTATTTTTAACTTTGTGGTTTGGATGTTGAACTTGGTAATCTAGGATGTTTGCTATGGTTTGGTGTAGTGTTTATTGATAAAATAGGTACATATGAGGCTTAGAGTACTAAAAACCGAAGCCAGAAACCTATTTTTCACCTTTGCAGATTGTCTACACGGGGTCGTGTCCGGCCGACACGCCCCCGTGCCCACCTCCCAGACCTGCTGTTTGTTTAAATTCTGCAGATTTTTGCCAGATACGGGGTCGTGCCCAGCCAGCACGCCCCCGTGTCTACCTTCTGTAAGTTTTCGTTACTGGCACTCTGAACACGTGGCCGTGTTCACCCGACACGGGGCCGTGTGCAGACGACCAGTAACACAAATCTTTGTTTTTCACACCTTTTTACACATTCAGTTAACCTAAAAACTTATTTTTGGGACGCATTGAGGACAATGTGTAATTTAAGTGTGGGGGGGGGGGGGGATGCTAAAACTTTGAATCTTGCAAGTCCTAATTAACAAGCCTTACACAAAACTCTATTGGAACCGCTAATCACCCCAAATTTTTTCAAAAATTTTCATTTTTTACTTGTCTAGGTTTAAGTTGGGAATTTCAAGATTCTAAAAAGGTTATATTTTCACAAATTTACAATCGATAATGTCGTGATAAAAAGAACCAACATAAGAAAATTATGAAACGGCATGACAAACTTAGTTAAAATTTGATTATATATATTTGATCACATAAAAACCCATTCCCACAAAAATGAGTTTTGAGCCTTTATTGAGCATACAAATACATATCTTTAAACTAAATGCTCATTTTTCGTTTCTTGTGTGAATAGCCGCTTGGTTCTTACAACTCTAGAACTTGCCACGACGATACATTCCCGGTCCTTACCAACTTAAACCCGAGTAAGTAAATGATGGAGGCATTAGGACTAACCCTTTTTATTTCTACACCATTATTTTTTCTTTTTTACCACCTACCCAAAATCCCCCTAGTTAACCCCTTTGAGCCTAAACCTTTTCATTTCTTAACCCAATTCAAAAACCCTTTATCCACCTAAACCCTTTTTCATTTTAAACCCTTTATTTTAGTAACAAAGCTCGGTTTTTCTTATGACTTGAAAAAAAAATGTTTGAGGATGAATTCAAAGAAATAAACAAACAAGTTTATCAAAAACAACTTTGTTTGAAAGAAATGCTTCATCAAAATAAAAAGTTTTGAAAAATAACGAGTCTTATGAAAACCGACGTTTTTTACGCTTTTCTCCCTTTTACTAACCACTAACCCCCAACCACCCACATTTAGCTAAGCCTAACCCTTCACCCAAAAAGTCCTCTTGATATTTACAAAGGTGTATAGTTAAAAAGGAGGAGGATTGATTGCTTGGCAAGCTTATGGTAGGAGTAAGTTCCATGCCGCTCTCGAGTGATTCACTAAAAATACACCTTCGGCCGAGTGTTGAGTGATCCCCCGTGAGGTATGTGAACTTGTATATAAATGGAATTTAAAAAAAAGGCTTGTTATGCCCTAATAAGTAATTTATCTTATGAAACGTTTTTAATAAATCATGACGAAAAGGATTGTAAATAAATAAAAATAAAACTTAATAAAGAATCTTGGAAATCCCGACACTCTATGACAAGCCCAAAAACCTTCTTTTCTACCCATTCCATTTGGGAGTGTAAAACCACATTAAAAAGAGTTTTGCTTGAGGACAAGCAAAGATTCAAGTGTGGGGGTATTTGATGTGCACAAAATGCAACATATAAATTACATCAATTGTGGCATAAGACAAACCATTTTTTAGTACTAATATTGGAAAAAGTGTTTTTTGTCTTCCTTTTGTATTTTCAGGATTAAATGAGCTCAAATGAACAAAAGAAGCAAAAAGGCAGCTAAATCTAACATAAATACAAGAAAAGGAACAAACGTGGCATGCCCGACCCCCCGACAGCATCCTCCCAAGCAAAACAAGAGAACAGAAGGCTGAACACGCCCCGTGCTCAGTGAGCACGGGGGCGTGCCCAAGTGTCAGCAGAAAAGACAAAGTTGTAGAAGCTTCTATCGCCCACCACGGGCCCGTGCTCAACGGACACGGGGCCGTGGTCAACTATAAGATTCGCAGAATCCAGGCAAATCTTGATAGTACAGATACGCTTCTGCACACGAGGTCGTGCTCAGCGGAAACGGGGGCGTGGTCAACTAATGCAGACAAACTGCAATTAACGAAGAAAGAGAGAAGGATGGACACGGGGCCGTGCCCAACGGACACAGGGCCGTGCCCGAGCTTCTGTTCAGCCTATAAATAGGAGTGCTTGGATCACTTGCAACTCATCCCTTGGCACACCACCTCTCTCACACTTCACCCACCATCCACCACCATCACAACACCATCATCCACCACCATCATCCATTGTCCATCATAGAGTGTGTGAGTTGTCCCGGGATCCAAGATTGATCGTAAGAGTTCTTGACAATCAAAGGTCATGTTTGCCTAAGTCTCTTACATCACTTGGTGAAGACAAGAGTTTAGTGTAATACTTTTTATTTTTAATATTTTCTCACTTTTTATTTGGTTATGTATTAATGACTTTAATAACTAGTTTCTTATGTTGAAGGTGATTCTTCTTATCGTTTGTCCGTGGTGTCTTGGTATTATTTTACTGTCTATATAAAATAAAATATTTTCACCATTCATATCTCCACGGTCTATACTGAGATATGTTGGCTACCTGGTCGGGGGTTAAGGGAACGGTTTGGTTAGAGTCTTGCCATTGTTCAGTGTATAGATCCTGCAAAGGACCTGGGTCAAATTTAGTAGGACCTCCTTCAATACCCACCGGTATTGGATGGCGGGGGTCCAAACTCTTTGATCCCCTCATAAGTTAAACTACTATTAAAACTTTACCCGGCTACTTAGGACTGTATCCCTGCTGACTCAGACTACTTAGCCGAGGGTAACGTCACCTTCAAAATTGGGGCCTACCACATTATGCATTAATAAATTAATTAATTATCTTTCAATAATCCGACCCTTTAGGATTGTATCCTTGTTGACTCAAACTACTGGGTTGAGGGTAACGTCACCTTCAAAAGAGGGGCCTACTACAATAACTAAGATAATCTCTTAAAATGTGCAAAAGTGCGGAAATAATCAAAGGTTACACTACACAAGAGTCAGATCCAAGTGATTCATCTTGTATATCTGTTTTTATTTTTATTTTATTTTTCGGCATTTTATTTAGTTTTATTTTTCTAGTTTAAAAACCTTTTTTCTGACTTTTTGATTTGATTAGACGTTGAGGATAAACTGGTACTAAAAGCTCTTGTGTCATTGGACGACCTCGGTATCTTACCAACACTATACTACGTCCACGATGGGTTCACTTGCCCATATGTGTGTTTAGTGTTAGTAAATATCGTGTTTTATAAATTTAAAACTTGGCTAAAAAGTGTAAAAGGGCTTAAAATATACACCTAAAATATATTACACCTAACACACATCAGGGGTCGAATATACTCACAGTTTTGCAAGTTTTCCAATAAAACCGCGAGTTGACGAGTTGAGGGTTGGAACACCGAGGTTACGCTACAATGGGGTAAACGAAGGTGTGTGAGTTAATTGGAGTTGAACGAAGGATTTGGATTAGAATTAAAGTACAAAAGTATATATACAAACACGAAAGTATATCTCGTCTAAGCACTCATTGTGACACTAAGTTTCTGTAATTTCATGGGTCCTGGTTTGCTCATTAGAATCAACAGACGAGGAACTTAGATCTAAGATAGAAGGAACACCGAAGTTCACAACACTGTTCATGCGAATGGAAAATTTCCAGTCGTGCGAAAGGGTCTGTTTGTGCGAATGGTGTCTGTTCGAGACACTTAACCATTAACCGGTTAACGTTCTGATTTCGGTTATATTATATATATTATATTATATTATAATATATTATATAGTATTAACAGTCCAGTAAGTCAAAGAGTTCATGGATGTCAAGCATGGAGGTATGAATACCTCGTTGTATCATTCACCAAAGCTCAATGTTTATCGACATAGTCGACAACCCGGCTGGTCATGAATAACAGAAAGAAATAAATACACGTATCTAAATAGCCGAATAAGGACAACCCGGGAGTGTCATTCCCAACATGGCAAGTGTTGGAGGCGAGGCGGGGTTAACTTATTCCGAGTCTAGGAGAATGCTTGGGTGTTCGTTTACAAGGTACAAGTGAGGTAGTGGAACTAGTTTCGAAAGCCAGAGCTCCCACAGTTCACACTTCTACCAAAACACAGGTTCGTCCATATTGACGATGGGAAATCATGGATGGTGTCAACACTTGAAATTACGTAAGAACGAAAGTAACAGAAAGTACATTCGTGCGAAGAGACTCGGTCGTGCGAACAGAGTGCTTCGTGCGAGTGGTCTTGTTTTAGGACGAGTGGGTTCTATTTTGTGTGAACAGACTCGTTTCTTGGTTGAAATCAACCTCAACACTAACCCACAATTATGGACTTAGCTGTGAGCTCGGTAGGTTCCAGATTTGACCAAGTTTTAAAGTCAGAATGCTTTGTATAAGAAGTTTTTATAAAAACAAAATTTCAATCTCATTTTGGGCCTCAAAGTGGTGGGTTTCATCTTAGACTGCCAAGGCAAGTCTGTGAAAACATCCAAGAGATTACCCAAGTTATGAAGATTTGAAGAAAATGTAGAAGAAGGTAGAAGAAATCAAGTAGAAAATGATGAAGTTAGTGAGCTAGGACTCACTTAGAAGCTACTGAGATAATCTGCTGAAGTGTAATGCCCCAAAACCCAAATATTTAATTTACGAATATGTTTTCTTGTTTCAAGGCATGAAGTGGGTAAACCGGTTTCAAATACCTAGTTAAAGTTTGAGTTAAATTATAAGGAAAGAAGTTTGTGACAAGTAGTGGTGCACAAAAAACCCGAACCCGAAAATAAAACCCGGGTTTTTTTATACCCGTTTTCAACCCGGGTTTTACGAGTACCCGGTTTCAATCCGAACCCGGAACCGGGTTTTTTCAATACCCGGTCCGGGTTTCCCGATACCCTGTTCAGGTTTTTTCGTTTTTTTTGTGTTTTTTCGAGTTTTGTACCTTGGTAACGGCTATATAGCCGTTAGAAAGTGTATTATGATCATTTGTTTGGTTTACATCATATCTCTATACCCTATAAAAGGGGTCTTTGATAACGAACAATAAACGAAGACGATCAAGTTATTCGAAGCTATCTATGTTCATCATCTTATTCGATCCGATTCAATGATTATTTAGGTGTCATGTATTTCTATGTTTTATGAAATAAAAAGGTTTTGCATTTTATATTTCTATGATTTATCCAAAAAATGAATACCCGTGGCAAACCCGAACCCAACCCGATCCATACCCGACCCTACCTGAACCCGAAAATAGGGTATTATAATACCCGGGTATTAGAAAACCCTACCCGAACCCTACCCGAACCCGGGTATACAGGGTATACATTTTTATATGAAACCCGGACCCAGACCCGACCCGGGTATTGTCAATACCCAATTTTGTAGAACCCGATCGTACCCGAAACCGGTTCCATACCCGGAACCGGGTATTCAGAAAATCCGATTTGTGCACCACTAGAGACAAGTATGGAAAGATGGTAAACTTGAGGGGCCAAACTTGGGCAACTGAAAGATGAGTTACATAAATTTAAAAACAAAACACACACATTAGAGATGTGTGTGTGTGTGTGAGCGAAGGTTTGATCAAGGGGGAAGAACAAACCCTAAAAGTCACATAATCTACTAAATTGGAAGGGAAATGAAGGTTTAATGGATGCATGAGCTAGATTCTTAACCATCTAGACAAGATAAACACATGGTAAGTTGTAATTTATGATTTGGTGATCTTGAATAAAGTGGGTTTATGATCAATCTAGGAAATTGCATGAAATTAAGTATGAATATGTGTTAGAATCACCATATGAAAGATGAATTATGCAAGACTTTAAGTAAATTGACGTTTTAAGATGAAACCCACTTGTAGTAATAAGAATGGTGATATGGGTGAATCATCCATGTCTAATCTTTGTGCTAATTTGATGAACTACGTAGGTTGTGATGAATAGATGTTAGCTAGTTTGAAGTATAGTATGAGAATTATTTGATTATAGATGTGTTGGTGAGATGAATGCAAGAAGTGGAAATTAAAGCATGAAATACTTGTACCTTGTGTTTAGATAGTAGTATGCACACCAAGTGTTTGATGAAATGCATATGTGATGATTTTAGATGAAATTGTGTACAAGTGATGGATGGAAATGTATAGAATGTAATAATGAGGTGATCAACGATAGATAAACATGAGATACGTGTTTTGGTTGAAATACATATGGGCATTTAGTTGATAAAACAATTTTGGTAAAAAGTATATTTAGGAGCTATACTCCTTACTTTAATTGTGTGGTAAACATCATGTGTCGGACTAGGGTCTTAATGGTAATTTGGTTATTGATGCACACTAAATGAATAGCTTGTGGACTTACTAAAGAATGATGTTGAGATTATGTAAAGTACTAGCTTAAATGTGGTTGACAATTGTAGGACATGAGAGCCGTAGTTTGTATTGATTTTGGTTGTACATGTGCATGATGTAACTAGGCGATCTTGTGATTTAATGCGTATTTTATCATGAGTATGAAATGTACATAATGTCATTTGCATAGTCTAATATGATGACACGGATGTATGTGATTAAGTCGAAAGATCATATGGTAAACCGTTGACTTCTGAAAGTCAACTGCGCATAAGAAGCATGGTTAGACTTGTTGTCACAATTGTAAGATTATAGTAAGTCATATGGTACGTGTTATATATATATGTGTTAAATGCGATGACGTGATGAATTATATGAGATTGAAAGGATGTGAATTTGGGTATATGCTTTATGCTTGTTAGAATTGACTAATGAAAGTCAAATATGAAATATGCAATTGATATGATCGTTAACATGTACAATTGTGTATGCTAACAAGAATGTGATTTCGATGACATGAAAGTATAGGGATCATGTCGAGATGGACTCAAGCATGAAAGGCTAACGGGTCAAGAGGAGGCAAGGAAGCGGATACGAACACGGATGCACAAGGTAAGTGGTTTCCGGAATCAATTCTTAATTTGTTTAAGTAAAGTTAAGTACTAGTTATTTATGTAGGATAATTGAAATCAAGTAGGGTTTTACACAGAATGGAAGTGTTACGATCCGGGTCAAAATGATAAGTGTATTTAAGTTTGGTTATATAAAAGCGATGGATTTCGCTAAGTAAACCAAAAGGTCAAAATGAGATTTTATTGTATACAAAATCGTTGCATGAGTAATGACTTCGGTATAACACCCGGGTAATGGGTAAGATTGTATATAAGCGTGCTAACCGAGAAATGAGACACGGGTTAATAGTCTAAAGACTCGGTTGTGAGTTATGATTAAATGGACAAACCATTTCGCATATGGGAATTGTACTAACAAAGTTCAACTACGTATAATTGAATGAGTTTAACGCATACTGGGTATCGGGTGCATAAACCCCATGAACGGAACTCCGGATAATGTAAAACTTTTATAGTTATCATGTTCATGTGAGTTTTGTGTATAAACAAATGAGTTGTTTGATAAAAACATGAACGGGTCAAATAATTCATAAATGAATATTAAGTCAAAAACTTATAAGTTAAGAATTTCCTTAATCCGGATGTTAGATTTCGAGTCCATATGATAAAGGACCAAATTACGATCATGTGGGAAGAAACGGATCGTAAAACAGACAAGAAATGAGAAAGTTATGACCAAATTTGTAAAAATTTGACCAAATTTGTAAAAATTTGTTAAGCTAAAAGTTGCAGCTCTGAACCAGGCGCAAGGTTGCGCCCCCCAGGCACAAGGTTGCGCCCCTGACTGATGTCATCTGTATTGCGCCAGAACTGACACAAGGTTGCGCCAGATTGGTTTTTTCTTGCGCCAATCGCTGGTTCTTTCATATTTTTCGTATTCTTCAACTCCAAACTTGTGTGAAGGCTATCTAACTACGTTATATGCATTATATAACTATATGTATGTATGTAAGCATGTACGTATAGACATGTTTATGTTGCATGTATGTTTTCGGTTGTATGTAAATAGATGTATGAGTATACATATATGAACGTATGTATGTAAGTATTAAATGGGATTGAATGTACACAAAGGAATAAAGTTTATATGTATCCATGTAGGTGTGTATGTGTGTATGAATATACGTGTGAATGTACGTATGCACAAAGTAGGATTTATCGCCCATGAAAGAATGGGGCATGTATGTATGCATAGTTTCAATACGTTTGAGTATTGACGTTACTAGTAGTGTGCCTTGAGATTGAAATGTAATACATGTACATTATTGAAGTCTCACCAAGAATTAGACACCCAGATGAAATGCGTGAATTTAGAAAAATATCGGAATAGAAAGTATACGAGGATAGAACGTAACGAGACTCCATAATTATGAATCTTGTTTATATATAATATATGCTAATGTTATGAATGCATGCGGTGAGTGCAGGTTATACAGAATTATGGATCAATATTATGAAGAGCAAGTGATTGAAGATCGAGTTAAAGAGACATGGATTGTACGGAATGGGTGGTCATGTAATCTGTATTAGTATGTTATAATCAGTACATTAATGAAAGGTAAACGATGTAGTTCCTTACATAAAGATGTTTTTAAATGATTTTCAAGTATAAAGGAACATTTTAAGAAAGAAATTTTATGGTACGTATTTCCGCTGTGTCTTTTTGATCAAAATGTTTGAGGGTCTTACAAGTACGAGAAGGTAGGCACTTGAACTCAAACCCGTGTGCTCATGTGGTAAAGAACCCGTACAATCCATGACTCAATCAAGTTCTTAGGGTAGAAATGGAATGAAAGCGTGTACTTATGTACTCATATAAGGAAGCTAACAGTTTTGTGTATGCAGGGTAAGCTTAGATGTTTGAAGAGGATGATTCGAGGATGCGGTCTGGGATGAATGCCCAAGGCATGTAATTAGACAGATGAACCCTAGGTACGCAATATTAATATATATGGGTACCAGCGTTAAAAGAAAAAGGAAATCTCCTTGGTGAGGGTAAATATTAAACGAAACACAACGATGTTGTCTTGGTAAAGTTTTAAAGATGTTGCACGAAACTGAAACCCACTTCTTCGGACATAAGGCAATGATTACATGAAGGCACGAAACTAGTATGTGAATTGCGCCCCTGTCCAGTACGCAAGAAGCATATGCCCTTCGTGAGACCGTGGTAATTATCGCAGGTACGTCCGGTATAATTGGGTAGCAGGTAGATGTGAGGGTGAAATGGGTAGTAAGACTCTCAGGAAATTGAGAGTACTATGTAAGAATGAAAAGCATGAATGATAAGAATGAAGAATGTTAAATCCGTAAATAAATACAACAAAGTATGAATGATATGTTTGAATCCGTCTCTATAGAAGGAATGAAAGGTATAAATGATATGTTTAAATCCGCAAGACGGATTCAAAACATCGAAGGAATGAAAGGTATGAATGATATGTTTGAATTCGCAAGACAGATTCAAAACATAGAAGGAATGAAAAGTATGAATGATATGTTTGAATCCGCAAGACGGATTCAAAACATAGAAGGAATGAAAGGTATGAATGATATGTTTGAATCCGCAAGACGGATTCAAAACATAGAAGGGATGAAAGCTATGAATGATACGAATGAATCCGCGAGACGGATTTAAAAACATAAAAAGGATGAAATTAACCTACATAAGAATGAGTTGACAGTTTCACCGTGGTTGAGTCAAACGGGTCATATAAGTAAGTATAAAGTAAATGGTGATAGTATAACAAAAGAATGACCGTAAATGGCACGCAAATCTAAATTTGAGTTGAAGGAAAGAAGTTTTGAATAAGTTACGTGCTAGAGGTGTTAGTAAACGACTCTTGGGAGTCGGAATGAATGACGGGCTACGACCCAGAAAATAACTTAAGTATGGACGGGAAGGGTAAGTTTTTACAAGAAATACTGAAATGATGTAATAAAATCTTCGCACGTAAGCATGAATGGAAAGAAGTACGAACGTGTACTTCAATACATCCATGATAGGTAAGAAATGCCAGTTTGACCTTCAAAAGTCAAACTGCAAAAAGTTGGCAAAATAACTAACAAAATGAAAGAATTGTATGTGAGAAATGGAATGTGGGATAAGTTATAGCATGTACGTAGGAAAAAAGTTGTAGAAGAATTATAGGTGAATAATCACCTAGTAGAATGAATGTTGAATGAAATGTGCTAACCCCGATTTTGTAGATGATAGTGGTAGAACTCTTAAAGTGATGAAACCAATAGAATTGGTGAAAGGATGTGCGCGAGCGGAAGCTCATTACATGGATGAATGAAATCTGGCCTGGTACGGTCAGTACTCGCGAAGAAGGGGATCGTTGGTTAAGCAATGAAAACGAGGTTAGTAAAAATGTTTAACTCATGTTGGATAGGTATGAATCGGTAGATTGAAAACGACCTACGAAATGAATGATAGGATGGGTATGGTATGGGACGTTTGACTTTTAACAATCGAAATGAGAAGAAAATTATGTCATTAAAAAGGAAATCTCAAAAGTCTTGAGTGAAAGTGTCGGGTATTGATTAGACTCTCGTACGATGAACTTGCATTTCATGTCTACATGTATGGTAGAAGTAAGTGCATAGAGGGAGTTAATCATAGAGCGACATGAATGAAATGATCTTGAATTCGACATAAGAATGTGCGTAGTACATGTCAGTAACAAACGTAGTATGATGTTTGAAGTTCGGATTAAGTACGAATAAGTGAGTATGAAATAGTAGTCATGTGCTATAGTGATACCATAACCGAATGTTTATAACATACGAATGATCAGATTCTGACTTTTATGTGATTATGGAAGTAATTATAAGGAATGTTAGTAATGGAATATTATGGTAATTTCATGAGGAATACTTGTATCATTAATGTAAGAGCGAAATATCAAGCATGAAAGTATATGGTTTAATTCAAGAAGGTAAGGACCATACGTGTGACTATGTTTATTCAAGGATAAAAAAACTTTTTGCCAAGGTCCTGAATGCATACATGTCGTGGTCTACACTTTGAATGAGTACAATGAATAGGCAAAAGTAGGAATGAGAAAGGTTTCGGGGACGAAACCTTCGTTAAGGGGGGTAGACTTGTAACGCCCCAAAACCCAAATGTTAAATTTACGAATATGTTTTCTTGTTTCAAGGAATGAAGTGGGTAAACCGGTTTTAAATAACCTAGTTAAAGTTTGAGTTAAATTATAAGGAAAGAAGTTTGTGACAAGTATGGAAAGATGGTAAACTTGAGGGGCCAAACTAGGGCAACTGAAAGACGAGTTACATAAACTTAAAAACAAAACACACACATTAGAGATGTGTGTGTGTGTGTGTGTGCGACGGTTTGATCAAGGGGGAAGAGCAAACCCTAAAAGTCACATAATCTACTAAATTGGAAGGGAAATAAAGGTTTAATGGATGCATGAGCTAGATTCTTAACCATCTAGACAAGATAAACACATGGTAAGTTGTAATTTATGATTTGGTGATCTTGAATGAAGTGGGTTTATGATCAATCTAGGAAATTGCATGAAATTAAGTATGAATATGTGTTAGAATCACCATATGAAAGATGAATTATGCAAGACTTTAAGTAAATTAACGTTTTAAGATGAAACCCACTTGTAGTAATAAGAATGGTGATATGGGTGAATCATCCATGTCTACTCTTTGTGCTAATTTGATGAATTAGGTAGGGTGTGATGAATAGATGTTAGCTAGTTTGAAGTATAGTATGAGAATTATTTGATTATAGATGTGTTGGTGAGATGAATGTAAGAAGTGGGAATTAAAGCATGAAATACTTGTACCTTGTGTTTAGATAGTAGTACGCACACCAAGTGTTTGATGAAATGCATATGTGATGATTTTAGATGAAATTGTGTACAAGTGATGGATGGAAATGTATAGAATGTAATAATGAGGTGATCAACGATAGATTAACATGTGATACGTGTTTTTGTTGAAATACATATGGGCATTTAGTTGATAAAACAATTTTGGTAAAAAGTATGTTTAGGAGTTATACTCCTTACTTTAATGGTGTGGTAAACATCATGTGTCAGACTAGGGGCTTAATGGTAATTTAGTTATTGATGTGCACTAAATGAATAGCTTGTGGACTTACTAAACAATGATGTTGAGATTATGTAAATTATTAGCTTAAATGTGGTTGACAATTATAGGACATGAGAGCCGTAGTTTGTATTGATTTTGGTTGTACATGTGCATGATGTAACTAGGCGATCTTGTGATTTAATGCATATTTTATCATGAGTATGAAATGTACATAATGTCATTTGCATAGTCTAATATGATGACACGGATGTCTGTGATTAAGTCGAAAGATCATATGGTAAACCGTTGACTTCTGAAAGTCAACTGCGCATAAGAAGCATGGTTAGACTTGTTCTCACAATTGTAAGATTATAGTAAGTCATATGGTACGTGTTATATATATATATGTGTGTTAAATGCGATGACGTAATGAATTATATGAGATTGAAAGGATGTGAATTTGGGTATATGCTTTATGCTTGTTAGAATTGACTAATGAAAGTCAAATATGAAATATGCAATTGATATGATCGTTAACATGTACAATAGTTTATGCTAACAAGAATGTGATTTCGATGACATGAAAGTATAGGGATCATGTCGAGATGGACTCAAGCATGAAAGGCTAACGGGTCATGAGGAGGCAAGGAAGCGGATACGAACATGGATGCATAAGGTAAGTGGTTTCTGGAATCACTTCTTAATTTGTTTAAGTAAAGTTAAGTACTAGTTATTTATGTATGATAATTGAATCAAGTAGGGTTTTACACAGAATGGAAGTGTTAGGATCCGGGTCAAAATGATAAGTGTATTAAAGGTTTGGTTATATTAAAGGTTTGGTTATATCAAATGAGTTGTTTAATAAAAACATGAACGGGTCAAATAATTCATAAATGAATATTAAGTCAAAAACTTATAAGTTAAGAATTTCCTTAATCCGGATGTTAGATTTCGAGTCCATATGACAAAGGACCAAATTACGATCATGTCACACCCCAACCAATGGCGGAAACATCGGGATGAGACGAAGTGTGAAGATTGCTAGAGACATCATAACGCTATTTGTGACAATATTTAATAAACCGATTTCATTTCATAATTCATTTGTCAACGTTACAAAGAAATCAAATAACGTCAAGTTCAAAGGAATTAGAATACAACATAATCAAAATTGATACAACGATTAAACCTAAACGTCTATATGTGTATCTAGGCATCAACGCTACTTCATTTCATAGCATCATCATCCTCAACCTGTAACATGTTTAAAATAAAGTTCAATGCAAAAGCAAAGGCGAGTATACAAGTTTAAGCATAAGTATAAGTATAGGTATAAAAGTTTAAAACGAATCCACATGGCAACTTAGTTTATACGAGATCAACCTATCGTGGCATGCAATATTTCTAGCCAACCTCTGTTTACGCAAGTAAGTTTAATTATTTCAACATGACCCAAGTTTAAGGGGGGCGGTGCGTTACTCCTATAGCGCTATACATGTCGAAGGGAGGCTCGTGAGAGCTAATGACTAAAACATATCACATAAGTATGGTCCACGTAAGCATCAAGTATCATAACATAGTATTCATGTATAAGGATTGTTTTGTGCATTGCATAAAGAATAAGTTTAAGTGTAGTTTAATAGTAAAACATGTTACACCCCAAAAAGTGGTAAACATAAAAAAGGGGGTTGCGAGTATACTCACAAATTTGCATATGCTTTCCGATTATCCAATGTGACGAAGTTGATGGGGTTAGAAAGTTGAATGTGTAGGGTTAAAGTTCTAGTATGCTTAGAGTCGAGATTCGGTACTTAAACCAACATAAAAGTAAGATATGAGAATAGCATGTGAAAATAATCATCTTCAACACTTAACCCTTGTATGACACTTGGTAACCACAAGGGTTATGATAATGTTTTCATGAGTTGAACACCCATAAGAATCACAACAAGGTTTAGGTCTTAGGTGATGTTCTACTACTTTAACATATAAACACAAGTTCAACATCAAAGGTTCGAATGAGTGTATATATATACTTAGGTTAGGTACTACATATTATTTAGTCCAATAATTCAAGTAGGAGGTAGAAGATTAGGATCTTCATTTAGGCACCTCGTATTATCATAGATGTCATGTATGGGGTAGGAAGGACATGCTTCCATTTAGGAACCCCTTGAATGTTCACCACTTCACTTGGTGTAACAACAACCAAGGAGGGTCACGAACTAGGATTTGCACAATAACATAAACAACCTAACTATAGAGAAATCATCAAATCATGTGAGGATTGTATGTAGGACAACCCAAGTCGTTCCATAATCACTCATGTATCAAAGGCTATGTTTGACATGATTTGTGGGTTGAAACCCTAAACAAAACACCAAGTTTATGAGGTTTAATCCTCTGATTTTAATGTCTCAACCTTGTTTTTAAGCTTAACCAACCATGGGATAAGTTGTAAGCATTAGGACATAGGTATGAGATGTGTTGAACACAAGTTACATAGGTTTAAACAAGTTTTTGATGAACATAAAAACAAACAGAAAGTTTATGGACGATTTCGGGGCATTTCCAGGTCTGATTTCTCCAAGGAGAAGTCTAGGAATCGAACCCCATGATTATCCAAGTAAGTAGGAAAAAGAATCAAGTGATTTCATTAAGAAATGAGTGAGTTATGCTCATTTTCGTGAAGGGGTGTCAATCTGCTCGAACCCTTGCTTTCAGCTACGGTTTGGAGGATGTTTTGAGAGTTTTTAGTGTTGCAAAAGTGGTAGGGAGGCTGGTTATAAGTGGTATTTATAGGGGGAAGGATTAGGGTTTCAATGGGTTGGGCTTTGGAAGTGTTTAGAAGGGGTTACACCTTGAAACTAGCCCACAAAGCCCAACTATATGGGGCTGAATTTTGCTGAATTGGGGCTGCCATATTTCTTTATTTTTTTATTCTTTTAAAACATTATAATGAGTAATTTTGTTAATTAAGTTGTGTAATAATATGCAACAATGTTTCCCCTAACTTGTAACAAGGTGAAATATGAAATAAAACATGATTTAACTAGGTAAAAAGTGTAATGTACAAGTATGTAACATGTTTGTAAGTGACAAGTATATGTCACATATTAGATGATTAACCGTTGTATAAATAAGCATATTATTAGGGGTTTTTAGGTAACAATTTGAGGACAAGCATGGACATGCATCGTGAATAAGTATCGTATAAGTATGAATTACAAATAAGGATTCGATGTACAATGAATTCCAACGTATGAACATGTATGAATATGTAGATGGCGAATTTAAAGAAATACGAATTTTATTTATGATCCAAGTCTCGGATTTTACAACGAAAAGACGACTACAATAATACAAGATTTCCAAAAATCGCATTACAAGACGAGCTTTCTAATTATGGAAAGTATGAAAAAGCAGGGCGTTACAGATCATGTGGGAAGAAACGGATCGTAAAACGGACAAGAAATGAGAAAGTTATAACCAAATTTGTAAAAATTTGTTAAGCTGAAAGTTACAGCTCTGAACCAGGCGCAAGGTTGCGCCCCCCTAGGCACAAGGTTGCGCCCCTGACTGATGTCATCTGTATTGTGCCAGAACTGACACAAGGTTGCGCCAGATTGATTTCTTCTTGCGCCAATCGCTGGTTCTTTCATATTTTTTGCATTCTTCAATTCCAAACTTGTGTGAAGGCTATCTAACTACGCTATATGCATTATATAACTATATGTATGTATGTAAGCATGTACGTATAGACATGTTTATGTTGCATGTATGTTTTCGGGTGTATGCAAATAGATGTATGAGTATACATATATGAACGTATGTACGTAAGTATTAAATGGGATTGAATGTACACAAAGGAATAAAGCTTGTATGCATTCACGTAGGTGTGTATGTGTGTATGAATATATGTGTGAATGTACGTATGCACGAAGTAGGATTTATCGCCCATGAAAGAATGGGGCATGTATATATACATAGTTTCAATACGATTGAGTATTGACGTTACTAATAGAATGCCTTGAGATTGAAATGTAATACAGGTACATTATTGAAGTCTCACCAAGAATTAGGCACCCAGATGAAATGCGTGAATTTAGAAAAATATCGGAATGGAAAGTATACGAGGATTGAACGTAACGAGACTCCATAATTATGAATCTTGTTTATATATTGTTAGTGCATTTATGTCTATCGTGTTCGTCAATCCGAGCCGTAGCGAGAAGCAGAAGAAAACAAGTCCTTTTAGTGTTGTTTGACCAGTCCACATGAACTGGCAAAGCCAGTTCATACGAAGTGACCACTTCATGTGAAGTGACAAATCTAGTCCACGTGAACTGGCAACATTTATAAATAGGAGTCTTAGTGTTAGACTTTAAGACTTTTGTCCATTTGTGACTTGGAGAGCTCTAGTGTTGGAGAGAGAAGCTATAGAGAGAAAGTGCTCCAAGGTGATTCACGGTGCTTGTATCTTTTCAGATCTATCAAAGAATCACAGTTATAATTACGTCTCGTGTGTTCGGTCACGTTCGTGTACGGATTCCGCACGTCACACGTTCAGTTCGCAATCGTTTCGGAGTCAAAACCGGTCCTACAAGTGGTATCAAAGCAGGAGCTCGATTGCACAGATCAAACACACAATTCCGCTCGAGATTTCATCAGATTCAGATCCGAATTCGTCCAGATTTGATCTATTTCTTCATCTTTCTCATTTTCTTCACATTTTTTCAAAATTAAACGAGATTTCACGGTTAAAATGAACTGATTTTCACATATTACACGCGAAATACTGTCTTAATCAATCCTTGAAAGAATCAGACCTAAAATCGACCTATAACTTGATCAATTTTGACAAAAATCAACCGAAAACTCATCAGTTCGTTTGAGAATGTATCAGTTCGTGTGAGATCTTGTTCAGTTCGTATGAAGTGGCTCAGTTCGCATGAAATTGACATTCAGTTCATATGACGTGGCTCAGTTCGTATGAAATTGACTTCCAGTTCGCATGAACTGGCCAGATGCCACTTACATGAACTGGCCATATGCCACTTCACATGAACTGGCCATAAGTCACTTCACATGAACCGAAATTTTATAATCTGTTCGACATCAGTATTATTCGCATGGATTGAACTTTATTTCACCAGTTCGCTTGAATATTGATCAAGTGTTCATATCAGAAGGTCAGGTCGTGTCAAATTCAATTCAATTCGCTTGGGATTTCATTCAGTTCGTGACATTTGAAAGTTCCTTAGTTCGCATCAAACTCAGTTCGCACAGAATACTCACCAGTTCGAGTACTAGTTTGTTTCAGCTGTTTGATAATATTTTGAACTGATACTGTGTTTGTTTGTTTGTGATTCAAGGTGTTGTTTGATTAAAAGGTGTTGATATTCGAAGTGGTAAACAAGAAACGTCATGGCTAAAGAGTTCTACAACACGTTCTACAACGCGTTTACATCCGAATCGTCCGAGACATCAACTGTCACACCCAAATCAATAACAAAAACAATCAATGATAACATAAAACATAATAATTTCTATGGAACTTATTCGAAACCACCTAAGCTTGAGAATATAGAGGATTACACTTGGTGGAAAGAAAGATTCCTGAACTGGACCAAGGCATACGCTCACGAGAGCTGGTTCTGCTTAGAATTTGGATATAGTCGACCAATTAATGACAAAGGAGAAGAAATTGCACTCAAAAGCTTAACATATGAAGATAAACGGAAATACTCATATGAGTAAAAGATGATCGCTTTGATTCGACAATCTATCCAAAATGATATATTTTATTTGTTAAATCATGATGGGTCATCAAAATCGGTTTGGGAAGCGTTAAGGGTTAAAGCCGAAGGAGGCAAACAAATCAAGAAAAACAAAATTGCGTAATTAAAAAAGGAATTTGATTTGTTTGATAGTTTGAAAGGAGAGACTGTGAGACAAATGATAGAGAGGTTTTGTCATTTGAAAATTGAACTTGATAGGTTTGAGATTATGAAAACGAAAGAGGAAAAAATTGATAAAATCATAGAAGCGTTACCACGAGCTGATCAGTGGCAAACGTTTGTCTTTATCTTGAAAAATGATGTTTTATATGATACAATTTCTCTCGATGCATTAATTGAAAAGATTGAAACTCATGAGCTTGAATTGCAGAAACAAAGCAAGATGAGCAGTTCTTCACATCTACAGAATGTTGGTCTTTATTACAAAGGCAATATACCTTCGGTGAAAGCTGGTGAATCACCAAAGACAGCATTTAGTGGTGAGAAGACAAAAGAACCTCAGACAAGCTCATCAAGCTACAATCCGGGGTATCACTCATCTTCTGCAAAAGAAAATCCTGAAGAATTAGAGGAAATACTGTTCAACATTGCTCTCAAATTGAAAAATTCTCCGGCTTTGAGCATCAACTCTGCTAAGCAGCAAATGAGCTTCCTTGCATCTGTTCTGGAATCATATGAAGGTCTAGTTGCAGGCAAAATTGGAAATTCTGAATTGACCAAAGAAGACTACGACCAGATTGATCCGGAAGAGATGGAACTTATCGATATCCGCTGGTGTTTAGCAAATTGCATCTGCAGAGCTCAGAGATACATAGAGATTACTAGGAAACAATCAATAGGTGGTCCATCAACAAAACTTGGATTTGATAAGTCCAAAGTGACCTGCTTCAAATGTAAGCAAAAAGGTCATTTCAAGAGAGAATGCAATAATTCTGCAGTTAATGGAAATGAACATCCTTTCAATGATGATTATTACCGAAAGGCGATTTACCACCGAAGCAAATAAGAGCCGAAAATGATCGAAAATAATCCCAAAGAGAAATCAAGAGCATATGCAGTAATCCATGATGACGAAGGGTATGATTGGAGTCAGATTCTTCTAGAAGAAGATCTTGGGTGCAGAATGGAGAAAATGCAGGAAGAGTATGAAAATGTTGTAAGAAACAAAAGATGGGACAAGAAGCGAGAATGTTATGTCAACAGAGATGGTGAACCTGTTGTTCCCAGGAGTGACATAGTTCATGATGATGTTCTTTTAGTAATTCCTCGATCCGGTGAATACTTTTCAAATGTTGAAAAAGATAAAACATATGTGAAAAGGCTGGATAAAATCACCAGAGATGCCATGACATCAAGTCTGAGAAAGAGGGATGAAGAGAGAATGAAGAAAAATATTGAGAATTTGGTTGATGACTTGAAGAAGGTCGCTGAGGAAGTCAAAGTTGAAACTGTTAAAGAGAAAGATGTGAAGGAAGAAAAGGTTGAGAAAGCTGTTACCAAAGAACAGCAGTTTAATGAGATGAAGAAGAAAGAAAAAGAAGAAATGAAGAATGAAAGTTTAGCCGCTGGTGATGTTGGTGTTGATGCTGGTAATGAGAAGAAGAGTGAAGCTGATCAGAAGCAGACAAAAGAAAAAGCTGAAGTGCCAATTACTAAGGTAACATCTGATTCTGAAACTTTAAATGAAACAGTTGAAATGCATGGAACCATGCAGTGCTTGTACTGAAAAAGATGAAAAGTTCAGAACAAGAGATCTTGAATTTACTAAAATCAAAGAAGTTTTCAAAGAAAAATGCAAAGAAATGTTAGAAAACGAAAAGATTTTGAAAGACAATGATGAAAAACTTTCAGAAAAATGTAAAAAATTAGAAAAAGAAAATGAAGTTTTGAAAGAAAATGTTTTGAAAAAGACAGAAGAATGTGATCAAAAAGAGAATGCTTTTCAAGAAATGAAAAAAGAATACGATTCAATAAAATTGGCTTATCACATTACAAAAGAGTCATATGAAGATGTGAAAGGTCAAATGAAACTTGTTCAATCGAGATTGAAATACTGTTCTGCAACAACTGATACGCTTAAGCGACAATATGATATAAAGCAACAAGTTGTAAATTCTTACATTGAGGATGTTGCTAAGCTAAAGCGTCAGATTGCTGATTTAGAACAGGATAACAACAAGTTAAAAAGTTATCACGCGTCATCATATGTGCTTGAACGTATTTTCAACATAAAACCGGGTGATGATGATTCTGAGAAAAACAAGAAAGGTATTGGCTCAGAGTCTCATCAAGTTCCTCCACCAGAAAAGTTTGCATTTTATGATGATGAAAAGGTCGAAAAAGCTTTCAACATGGTAGATCAATTTCCAGATAACATTGACGTAACCTATTCCAAATCTGATGATTCTAGTGATTCAGAGGTGGTAGGCAAGGTCGTTGAAAGTGTGTTGAAAGAAGAGTCGGTTGAAATAGGTAAATCTGAATCACAGGATGAAAATGAAGGTAGTTTTCATGAAGAATATCTGGAAAAACTCAAAATTTGAGAAAAATTTGAATGAAGATTCAAAAGGATTGGTTTATACCATGATTGGAACGGACAAATTATTCTTAGATATTGTATTCCCGATTCAGAATGTGATTTCAGAAAAGATTGACAAAGTTTTCAAAATGGTTCAAATTGAAAAATCTGAAATTCCAAAGTTTGCTGGAAAAGGTCACAAAACTTTTTATAACAAACCTGGTTACAAAAAGAAAAACATGAAGGCTGGGTTGGCTTATAAGAAGAAACAAAGTTGGAAAAGAAATGAAATGCCAAATTATCAGGCAAAGATGAATTTTGTTCATGGAACGAGTTCCGAAGAAGAGAAAGAACTCCAATTTAGACGACGGTCTAATGAAGAGTTCTATGCTCAAAAGAAAACGCAACAACAACAGGTCAAAGATGTCTCAAAGAGAACATGTTTCACATGTGATCAAACTGGACATCTTGCACGCAAGTGTCCAAATCTGAAATCTGTTAATGTTGAGTCGAAAAAGAAGTCTGATGATGTTCAAAAACAAAAATCTGAGGATGTGAAACAAAGGTCAACCAGATTTGATTCAAAATAAACTTGGAGGTACAACACAAACAAGTTTGCTTCGAACCAGACTTGGAAATCAAACCTGAATAGGTTCGATTCAAGACAGACCTGGAATTCTCACACACCCAGATTGAGAACAATACAAAGTTGGAGAAAAAATGTTGATGCAACAAAACCACAACAGTTTTGGAAACCAAATGTTGTTCATAATCAAAATGTTCAAAAAGAGTCACATTTTTACAAAAGAGGGACTCCAAAAGGTCAAACATGGTCTGCTAAGAAACAAATCGCTTCGGTAAATGATGAAAAAGTTGAAATTAAAATTGAAAAAGTCTTTGTACAAAATGACAAAGATTTTCCGAAGTTGAATGAAGCATATTGTGTTGAAATGCCTAAGGTCAAATAGACCTGGGCTAATTTGTTCAAGTAATTGAGTAAGTGTAAATGTGCAGGTGCTTCCGAAGAAAACTGTATGTCAAGAGGAGTGTCGGAGCAGCCTGGCACAAGGAGAGGAAGAGGCTGCTGGTCCCTGCAACTGAGAAACAGGGAGTTTGTTTGTTTTCTGTACATAAATAAACAATATTTCAAAAACCATAAAACTTGAAAAATTTTAAAAACAAAAATATGTTTTTATTTTGTCAAAAATTTGAAAAACCAAAAATATGTTTGTTTTTAAATTTGCAAAAATTAAAAAAAAAATTACAAAAATATGTTAATTGAATATGGCGAAACCCTCACGGCGGAACAAACTTGATTAATTTCACAAGATTGAAAAACGGTTTTCAAACTGTAAAAAAATCAATGTGTTGTAAATCATGGGGGTACATTATATTTTCTACAAATCAGTGCACGAAAAGCAGAAAATGGATGGCGAGACAAAGCTATCAGTGTCGGTTTGTCAAATTTTCTTTAAATGGTTTTGCATTTTAGGTGGAGTAAGAATATTTCAGAAAATACAAAACATTTGAAAATTTGAAAAAGCCAAAAACATGAGAAAATGAAAAAGAGTTTTTGTGTAAAAAGAGGAAATGATAGTACATCAGTAGACAATTACAGTACGCTAAAGAAATGGAATGTTAATTGTGATAAACGGTCAAATGTTAATTGTGATATGCCAGTAGGTTTTTACACGCTTAGTAGATTGTTTTCGAGATATAAACCTAAAATGTCAAATACTTGCTTATCTCGTGGGGAACATCTCTCGGATATATGGGTAACCCCTGAAATCTTGTTTGAGAGATTGCCTGATTCTGAGATACTAGGTCTTTATACTGTTTGATATTTGGGGTATTATACCTGGTCTTCTGATTTTGTGGAAGCAATGGCCTAGACCTCGTATAATACTTTATGCGCTTTAAAAGCTTACCCTCTGCACAAAAATTGAGAAAATATCGAAAGATATGAATCAATTGCAGTTGAAGAAAAGATTCCCTAAAGGGAACACACCTAAAGTCGAGCCTTCATCTCTTTGACTGAACGGAGGTTCATACCTGAGCTCTCAAGGTCTCACACGAACCCAGAGAACAGATATCAGATTGGTATACTCACCTGTAAGACTGAATCTAGGGAATTTTGATACAGGAGTATATTCTGAGGTGGGACACGCGAATAAGTTTAAGTTCTTAAAACACTAATCTTGTAGCTCGAATCAATTGAAGTTTGTGTGAAAATTTAAGTGGATCTGTATACTGACAATCTAAGTGAATCGTTTAGAACCTACAGTGTTTAAAGCTCAACGGTGCTAGTGATTTGTCATAAACTGATATGATCCTCTGACGCGAACTCAAACAAAAATATTGTCTGTAAATATGTTTGTAAATATTTCTTTACTGCTTTATATTTCAGAAAAATACAAAAAGAATTTGATTTCACTTTATTTTCGACAACCGATGTCTGGGATGCTGAGTTTCAAAATCTAGTATGCTGATCGTGTTTCTCAAAATAAAACAAGTTCATTAATTTGAAACTTGTAGTTTTAAAATCAAAAATCAAAAATAGTTTGTGATATCTCCAAGGTCATTAAGTTGGACTTGGATGATTAACTATGAGGGATTTGGATGCTTATATTGTTAAAATGAAATGTAAAAGCTAGTTTCCGATCCTATTTGCTAAAACTGTAAAATCTATGAAGATTATTGATAGGGGGAGTGAATCAAGTAATCCTGGATATATTCATATTATTATATCTTAAAGCCAGGATCTTGATTTAGAAAGTTTAAAAGAGCCAGGTTACAATTCTTGGACAATTGAATGTTTAAAATGTTTGTACTTATAAGTGTTTGAGAAATTGAAGATGTTGTACTAGACTACGATCCCGACAGCCGATTCTAAGGGGGAGTCTGAAGACGAGCTCAACGCAAGAAGAAGCGTGGATTCAAAGTGTTGGTGCACTACATCTGCTGATTACGTCTTGTATCGAGTCATAAGTCTTAGAACGTTAGATCTGGGCACATAACACTAGAAATAGTGAAATTGTATAGTTTTTAGATGGTTGGATCGCTCTTTAGGTCATTTAGTGTTTGGGCCGCTCGAGTGACCGTGTCTTGGTTGGACCGCTCGAGTGAACATGCTGGATCACTCGTATGACATGTTGTCTGGACCGCTCCAATGACATGTATGGGCCGCTTATTGGGCCTGTCCAATAAGCGGTCCCAGAGGCCTATATATACCCTTATGAGCGATCTGAGTTGTAACAGTTGTAGAAAACGTGCCGAAGTGCTGCCGGTGCGAGATTTTAAGTGTAATCAGCGTCAAATCAGTAAAACAAGTAGTTAAAGTGATCTGTGTGCTATTTCTACCTTAGTTTCTTGTTATTCCGCACCTGAAACCAAGGAGAAAGCCTCTGAACGACTCGTTTGGGTCAGAATACGATCCTACAATTGGTATCAGAGCTCAGGAGGAGGTTCTCTACAGAAATTAGCCGGATTTCGTCACTTTTTCTTACTTCTACACCTTCTTTTTCTGATTCAGGAAGATTTCACGGTTGAAATTCGCTAAATTTTTCACAGATTGTGCGAAATAGCATCGAGATAAACCCTAGAAAGTTTCAGATCAAAATTCAAAGTTTAAGTAAGCCAAAATTGGAATTGAATGTCGACCGTTCGTTCGAACATAGCTTGAACCGCTCGACCGAATTAGTTCTGAACCGCTTATTGGACAATTAGACTGGATCGCTTATTTGGATCATCTGGAATCGCTCGAACAGACATTTCTAAACCGCTTATTCGAACTTATTTGGACCGCTCATTCAGACAAGTGGTTGGACCGCTTATTTGGCATATTATTGGACCGCTTATTTGGACAAATCCTAGTTTGCTTATTTGGCCCAATTAGTTTGCTCTTGTGTTCAATTGCTGATTGATCTGCTTTTCCATCACACTTAGTTTTTTTATTTGTCAACAAACACGTGTCGGGTTTTTGCGAAACATGGCAATGATGTTTGATGAACAGGAGAATTATTATTTCGAAAGAATTAATAATTGGCATCACGGATTTCTAGATGAGGGGTATAGAAAAGTGAGCAAAGATGGATGGGCAAAAAGGTTTAAATATTTTGTGTGTCTGAAAGACGAAACGTTGGATGATCTTAAAGATCGATATAGTGTTTTACTGAATTATCTGAAAGATCATGAGATATATCCGTCAAATGTTGAGAAATTGGAGAAATTTGCAGATGCATTACAAATTGAATGGGGTGAATGTTTGAAAAATTTAAGGGAGGATTCAAATTTTTCAAAACTACCTTTAAATCAATTCATCAGCAAACTTAAAGCTCATGAACTTGAAATCAGAAAGAGAAAGAAAGATATAATCAAGGTTTTGGAGAGTAATGTGCTAGATTTGAGTTTAGATGTGTTTGAGGAGATGATCAAAAGGATTGGTAAATGTATCAGGGCAAAACATGTGCTGAAATACGATTTCAAACGAGGTTGTTATATTGATAATAATGGAAATCCTCTTGATTTCGTTAAAATGTTCTGTGCAGGTACATTCACAGCAAAGGAAGAAGAAAGTCCAAAAGCTGAAGAATCGGTGAAGAATGAAACAGTGTGCTCTAAGTGTGACAACTTTAAGACTGACAATGACAAACTTGTGAAAGACATGGCAAGTTTGACATCTGAAGTCAAAAAGTTGAAAGACGAGAAGCACGTTGCTGAAAATCAGATTCTTATTCTGAAAGAAAATTGTGAGAAGTTGAAAGCTGAAAATGACAAACTGTTGATTGGTTTTAACAGTTTGACTTTCAAAAATCAAGAATTTGAGGGGCAAGTGAAAATTCTTGAAGATGGGAGAAATGTGTTCAGTAAAAACAATATTGAAAAACAGAAAATGATAAATTCCCATCTTCAGAAAATTATCGAACTTGAAAAAGAAGGTGAACGCGCTCAAAAGAAAATCAAAGAGTTGGTAAAAGAACTTGAAAGCAAACAGAAATCTTCAGAAGATTTAGATTTCTGGATTAAGCTTGAAAACAAGAATCTGAAAGCGAATGAATCAAAATTTCAGAAACAGATAAAAGTTTTGATAAATGAAAAATCTGTTCTTGAAAATTTGAAGAATGATAAAGAGAAAACAATCAAGTCTCATTTTGGGAGAATATCTCAGCTTGAAAGTGAAGCTGAGAATTCGAGGAACAAAATTGATGAACTTGAGAAAAAATTGATCAGTTTTGCGACAAAATCTGACAAGTTGAATATTCCTTGTCCAAAACCGATCAATTCAATTCCAATAAGTGACGATGTCACAAACTTTGGCAATGTCAAAGTTGAAGATTGTGATGAGAAATCTGATGATGTAAATGAAAAAATTGAAAAACAAAAATTGTTTTTAAAATTAAAAGAAAATTTTCAGAAAACTGTTCTACAATCGACTGAAAAGGGTGAATGTTCTAAACAAAGACCTTTGAAGAAGAAAGTGGAACAGAAACAAAAAGATAATAAAATTTCATCAGATCGATCATCCAATCAAAATAAAAAACCACAAAAATTGAAAAATGAAAACTCAAAAAATGTTGGTAATAAGTGGTGCAGGTCAGACCACAGTGCTAAAGTGTCAAAACCAGCAAATTTGAGGAAGGAGTACCACCAGGCCAAACAATGTTACGACTTGAATGTTTGGTACAACGGTGGTAACTGGTATGATAACAGAATGTGCTACAGCTGCGGCTATCACGGACATATTGCTGTTAACTGCCAGTACTGGAGTTATGAGACCAGGAGGTGCTATAATTGCAATATCAAAGGTCACATTGCCAGAGATTGCCCAAGAAGATCGAATGACAGATTGAGGGCTAACTCTCAGAAAATGGCAAAGAAAATACCAGTTGGTGACAAGCCCAAAGAATTGAAAGCTTCGGGCCAAAACGTCAAAGAACAGAAGGTCAAAAAACCTAAAGTTCAAGAAACAAAAGTGAAGCTTTCTCAGGGGCAGAAAGACAGACTGAGGAAAAAGAGAAAGAAAGCGAGAGAATATCTCGAAAAGATTTTGTCCTCGGGTTCATCCGTTGGAAAGAATATAAGTTCTGATGAATCAACTCCCTTGGATGCAAAGTCAAGAAAACCGAATTCGTCAGATGCAAATCTGAGGACTAAAGAGGATAAGAAGAAGAAGAAAGTGAAGTTTTCACTTCCTGGCGATGAATCTGTTTCTTCAAAAACAAAGGAGCCACATGTCGGCGATGAATCTGATTCATTACAGTCAGACAAGCCACATTCAGGCAATGATTCTGGAATGTTAAAGCCAGAGGAGCCATGTGTTGAGGTAAAGGTCGAGAATTCTAGTTTAACAATGGATGAGAAAAATTTTCCACCATTGTTGAACAAGAATTCAAAATCACCCAAGGCTGGTCAGGCTTGGGTGAAACTTTTCAAATAGAAAAAAACCTGACTTGCCGGAGCTCCCAGGTTTGTAAGTGTGGAGCATGAATCGGCATCTTTTTAAATCTGTGTTTGAAGATTTTGCAGGAATTGCCGGAGATCCCAAGATGGTATCGTGGATCATGAATCGGCATCTTTCTTGAATTTTATTCGGTAACGTCAATCATGCAAACGGTAAAGAGGTTTGGTTGTGTTTGTGAATGTTTTACAAGTGGTACAGAGGATTCTGAACTGCAAATGGTAAATCAAGGACATTAATTTGTACTTGGATTTTCCTACTTTTGTGTAGAAAACAAGGTGATGAAACCCCGTGTTTATGAAACAACACACAAAACAAATTTTCCGAAAAAAACCATTTTGATTAAAACAAACTTAAGTGTTTTGAGATCATAATGGGAAAATAGTTTGTTGTGAGGGGGAGTTCTGATTGTTTACGCCAAGTGGATGGAGAATTGAAGTGATTCTCATCAAGTTGTCAAGTTTGTACAGTTTGTTTCAAATTTTCCCAGAAAATCAAAATTGAGACTTATTTTGATTTTAGGGGGAGTAAAATTTTAAAAAAAATTAGAAAATTTGAAAATGTCAAAAACATTGAAAAATTGTAAAAATGAGTTTTGTTGCAAAACAAGAGGAAATGATAGTAAATCAGTTAGACTATCACAGCACGCTAAAGAAATGTAATGTAAAATGTGATAAACGGTCTCACTGATGATGTGATGATAGGTTTTTGTACATTTAGTAGATTTATTCGGGATATAAACCTAAAATTTCAAACTTATGAAATTCGTGGGGAACACTACTTGGATATATAGGTAACCCCTGAAATCTCGTTTGAAAGGTCTCGTATTCTGATATACTAGGTGTTTATACTCTATGATGTCTGGGGTATTATTCCGGGACTTCTGCTGAACGGTAGTTCTGACCTAGTCCTTGGCTAATACTTTCCGCAAAATGCTTGAAACATAGCATAAAGCCCTCAGTTGATTAGACAATAAAATTGATAATCATCTGTTGTAGCTGAAAAGATCCTCTAAAGGGGACACACTGCTAAGTCGAAGCTGATATCTCTCTGCTGAACGGAAGTTCTGACCTGAGATCCCTCAGTTCTCGCATCTTTCCCCTAATTTATATACAGACATCATTGTAGTATTCTTGCCTGTAAGACTGAATATTGGGATTCTGGATACGGGAGTATATTCAAGAGGTGGGACACATGAATTGAATTAAGTTCATAAAATACCTAAATAGTATCCTGAATAGATTGAAAATTGTATGAAAATTTAAGAGGACAAGTATATCGTCAATCTACGTGAATCGTTTAGAACTTAAAACGATTAGAAGCTTAATGGTGCTTGTGATATGTTTCAAAAACTGATATGATCCTCTTGCACAAACTCACAAAAATATGTTTGTTTTGCATTTAAATTCCTGTTTTTGCATTTATATTTTATATTTTGAAAAATCCAAAAAGATTTTCGACAACTGATGTTGAAGAGCTGATTTTCAAAATCTCAAAGGCTAAACTTGATGAACAGACAGGTTGGTTAAGTCATTTGAAATGTTTAAAATGATTCATTAGGTTGAATCAGAAATTGAAATGTTTCAAATTTGTGATCAGTGTTTAAATTGTAAAAATTCTCAAATGTTTAGTTGATTCATTAAGTTGAATCACAACATTATTTGTTTGTGATAGAGTGTTTGAGATGTATGCAGATGATGTAGATGATAAGCTGAACAGAGAGAAGCCAGGAGATAATTTCTATGGTGGTAACAAATCCCAGACGACTATCCTAGCAGGATGATAGAGGGAGTCTGACAAAAGTTATAGCCAAAGAAAGAAAGATCCAGGCAGAATTTCTGAAGAAGACCGAACAATATCCGAGAATGTCATGTTGAAGACTCTCACTGAAGATTCCGTCAACATCCAAGGGGGAGTCCTGTTGGTGCAGTTGTCTGTCGACTACATCTTCGTTCGAGTCTTAGAATGATAGAATGATAAAGAGAGAGAAGCCCAAAGACTGATCAAGGCTGAAGATCTGAAGATACAGCAGTGTTGTGACTCGATAGTCGACTCCATCAACATCTGAGGGGGAGTCTGTTGGTGCACTACATCTGCTGATTACGTCTTGTATCGAGTCATAAGTCTTAGAACGTTAGATCTGGGCACGTAACACTAGAAATAGTGAAATTGTATAGTTTTTAGATGGTTGGATCGCTCTTTAGGTCATTTAGTGTTTGGGCCGCTCGAGTGACCGTGTCTTGGTTGGACCGCTCGAGTGAACATGCTGGATCGCTCGTATGACATGTTGTCTGGACCGCTTCAATGATATGTATGGGCCACTTATTGGGCCTGTCCAATAAGAGGTCCCAGAGGCCTATATATACCCTTATGAGCGATCTGAGTTGTAACAGTTGTAGAAAACGTGCCGAAGTGCTGCCGGTGCGAGATTTTAAGTGTAATCAGCGTCAAATCAGTAAAACAAGTAGTTAAAGTGATCTGTGTGCTATTTCTACCTTAGTTTCTTGTTATTCCGCACCTGAAACCAAGGAGAAAGCCTCTGAACGACTTGTTTGGGTCAGAATACGATCCTACACAAAGAGCCATGTAACTATCCCAGAAGAGCTTGTATACGGAAAGCAAGGTGTCGATCCCAAAGCTCGGAAGCTTGACAAAAGGGGGAGCCTGATGAAGAAAAGAGTCTACAGAAAGGGGGATTCTGTTCAAGAAAGAAGGAGTCTACGTTGATGAAAACGTGTCAAAACTTCAAGAAGACTCAAAGAGAGAAAGAAAGACAAGATGCTATGAGATTGACTACGGCAATATCCAAGGGGGAGTCTGTTAGTGCATTAATATCTATCGTCTTCGTCAATCCGAGCCATAGCGAGAAACAGAAGAAAACAAGTCTTTTTAGTGTTGTTTGACCAGTCCACATGAACTGGCAAAGCCAGTTCATACGAAGTGACCACTTCATGTGAAGTGACAAATCCAGTCCATGTGAACTGGCAACATCTATAAATAGGAGTCTTAGTGTTAGACTTTAAGACTTTTGGTCATTTGTGACTTGGACAGCTCTAGTGTCAGAAAGAGAAGCTAGAAAGAGAAAGTGCTCCAAGGTGATTCACGGTTCTTGTATCTTTTCAGATCTATCAAAGAATCACAGTTATAATTATGTCTCGTGTGTTCGGCCACGTTCGTGTACGGATTCCACACGTCACACGTTCGGTTCGCAATCGTTTCGGAGTCAAAACCGGTCCTATATATATAATATGTGCTAATGTTATGAATGCATGTGGTGAGTGCAGGTTGTACAGAATTATGGATCAATATTATGAAGAGCAAGTGATTGAAGATCTAGTTAAAGAGACATGGATTGTACGGAATGGGTGGTCCTGTAATCTGTATTAGTAGGTTATAATCGATACATTAATGAAAGGTAGACGATGTAGTTCCTTACATAAAGATGTAAAATGATTTTCAAGTATAAAGGAACATTTTAAGAAAGAAATTTTATGGTACGTATTTCCGTTGCGTCTTTTTGATCAAAACGTTTTAGCGTCTTACATGAAGTGTGCGAGTTCAGAGTGCTTGAGAGAGTTCGGAGTGGCTGGAAGGTGTGAAGTGAGGGTGAGGTCTCGTATTTATAGGCGGAGCTGAGTTTGGTGCAGACGGACTTGGCCACTTCGCACGAATGGGAGGTCCATTCGCACGAGGGGTCCAGTCGCTTGAATCGGTGGAGTTTGGCCCGTTTTCGCGTATTTTGGCCGATTTTAAGTATTTTGAGCATACAAGTGTAGTGTATATGCATACTGTATGTATAAATGATGTTGCAAGTATTCTAAGTATGAATCTTCGAGTATGAGCATGTATCAATGTTTACAACGTATAACAAGTATGTATAAAATAATATATGAAACAATCGAGTTTTTATTATGATCAAAGTCTCGGATTACAATGTCTGAAAAAGAATTACGAATACAATGGAATTACAAGTTTCCAAAAATAGAAATACATACATACTTTCTAAATAAGGAAAGTGCCAAAGAAGCGTTACATTATGAGCTTCTTCTAAAATTCTATGTCGTAGGTTTCCTTGGATGGGTACTAGTGTGCATTAAGTGCAATATGATTTTGTTAATATTTTGAGACCATTTTACGCATTAGTCAAGTTTTGAATTTATAAAACATGATATTGTACTAACACTAATCACCCACTTTGGCAAGTGCACCCATTGTGAGCGTAGTATAGTGTTGGTAAGATATCGAGGTCGTCCAAGGACACAAGAGCTTTTAGTACCGATTTATCCTCAACGTCCTTTTGAGAAAAGTTTTGAAACAAGAAAATAAAACTAAAAATAAAAAGATAAATAAAATGAAAAACAGATAGACAAGATAGAATCACTTGGATCCAACTCATCTTTAATGCATCCTTTGATGATTTTCGCACTTTCAGACTTTTTAAGAGATTATCTTAGTTATAGTAGTATGCCCCTCTTTTGAAGGTGACGTTACCCTCAACCTAGTGGTTTGAGTCAGTAGGGATACAATCTTAAAGGGTCGGAATATTGAAAGACAATTAAGTAAGTTATTAATGCGAAAAGTGGTAGGCCCCTCTCTTTTGAAGGTGACGTTACCCTCGGCTAAGTGGTTTGAGTCAGCAAGGATACAATCCCAAGAAGCCGGTTTAAAGTATTAATAGTAGTTTACATATGAGGGGTTCAAGCTATTCACACCCCCGCCATCCAATACCGTTGGGCATTGAAGGAGGTCCTAGTAAGCTTGAACCAAGTTCTCGCAGGATCTATACACTGAACGAGATAAGAACTTTACCAAACCACCCTCCTAACCCCCTTCCAGGTAGTTAACGCGCTTTATATAAACCGTAAAGACACGAATGAGCAAATCAATGACATCATGAAGAAATGGTAAAGAAAATTCATGTTCAACATAAGAAACTAGTTATTAAAGTCATTAATACAAACCCAATTAACAAGTGCCGAAAGATTAAAAATCAAAAGTAATACATTAAAGACTTGTCTTCACCAAGTGATGTAAGAGCTTAGCCAAACATGGCCTTTGATTGACAAGAACTCTTACGATCAATCTTGGATCCCAAGACTACTACACACTTTAAAGATGGATCATGGATGATGGTGGTGGGTGTTGGTGTTGTAGTGGTGGTGGAGTGGTGGCAAAGTGGGAGAGAAGTGGTTTGCCAAGGGATGCTTTTGAAGTGAACCAAGCACCCCTATTTATAGCCAGAACAGAGTCCTGGATACGGCCCCGTGTCCAGTGGGCACGACCCGTGGCCATCCTTTTCTCTTTCTTCATTAATTGCAATTGTCAGCAGAGGGCCCCACACGACCCCGCGTCTTCTGGGCACGGCTCCGTGGTCAACTCTTTGCTGTACTATCAAGATTCTACAAATCTAAGAGTTGACCATGCCCCGTGTAGAGCTAGGCACGGCCCCGTGGTGGGCGGAAAAGCTTCCACAGGGTTGTCTTGTTGTGCAGGGCCTGGCCACGTCCCTTGCTCAGCTGGGCATGGCCCCGTGATCAGGTTCTATCTTCTTGTTTTTGTCTTGGGAGATGCTGCCGAGGGGTCGGGCATGTCATTTTATTCCTTCTTCTTGTATTTATGTTGGTTTTGGCTGCTTATTTGTTCCTTTTGTTCTTTTAAGCTCGTTTAGTCCTGTAATTTCAAAAGGAAGAAAGAAACACGATTTTTCCAACATTAGTACTAAAAAAAGGGTTAGTTTTATGCCTCAATTGATGTAATTTATATGTTGCATTTTGCACACATCAGGTACCCAAATTCTCTTCTTATGGAATCTCCAAATTCCATCTACTCTTTTTTCTAGTTCTTTCATCATCTATTTTAATCCTTCAGCATCATCCTTGATTGTTGTTTCCTGTGTACTCTTCAATTGTTCCATTAAATCTATTTGCAGATTTAATTTAAGAGCACGTTTTCGTTTTGGCTTCTCATGATACTTACGACTTAAGGCATCAACTACCACATTAGCTTTACCTTCGTGATATTGGATATCACAATCGCATTCACTTAAAATTTCCATCCATCATCTTTGCCTCATGTTCAACTCTTTTTGCCCAAAAATATATCTTAAGCTTTTATGATCTGTAAAAATGCTAAACTTACTACCATACAAATAATGTCTCCAAATTTTGAGGGCAAAAATTGTCGCTCCTAGTTCTAGATCATGAGTTATATAGTTTTCTTCATGTTTCTTCAGTTGCCTAGACGCGTAAGCAATCACCTTCTCCCGTTGCATCAAAACACATTCTAATCCTAAGTTAGAAGCATCACAAAATACAAAAAAAATCCTCAGTTCCTTTTGGTAATGCAAGTATCGGTGCATTCGTTAACCTTTGCTTCAAGGTTGTAAATGTCACACCCTCAAATTTCACATGCGGAGTTTTATCGCGAGGCACGTGACATTCCAGAATCAAGACACTAATCATGTTGAACCATTTCAAATTTAATTGTAAAACGTTTAACTACCCCATTCAACATGAATAGTGATAATAGTTTTAGAAGTTTGGAAACATAAGTTTAAGTTATCAACAGAAGCAAAAGTATAAAATCCAGACATAATTGAAAACCACCATTATTTAGCAAAACAATGTAAATGGTTTAACCAAAAGCCATGACACTCTCCAAGCTGCAACTTCCCATATGAACAATACCTAACGACCTGCAAAGCATGCAATAGTGTGTTAACATAAAGTTGGCGAGTTTACAGTTTCAGTTTTAAAGTAAAGTAAGTTTCAAATACCTTAGTTTATAAAGTCAAGGTCAAAATTTCACGCCCGGCTCTCAGCACGGTGTGAGGTTTTTTGAACCTAATAACGCTATTAACTAGTACCGTGTTTGCCCAATCTGGTAATTCATCGGTATAATGCGTAGGGACTTTTCAGATAGATTTTTATTTAGTCTGCTAAAGACATGAAATATAAACTACAGTATTTAATAGGCAGTATTCCAACCCAGGAAGATAGAGTAGTCCCAAATCCAGGGATAGTAGTTCCGAAACCCGGGAATGCATGCTTTTAATAAAAGTGTGAACTCACCTTAGGGTGCGTGTTGTATCTAATAGTGTTATGTGTCAGAGACACAAACTGGCACCTCATGTAAATATTCATCAAGACCTTCCCTAATAATTGTAGCACATCATAAGAAATTAATACCAGAATAAAGTGGTTTCACGTGTGATCGAGCTCTATCGATTCGCTAACGACATGACCCGTTGGTAAGGTTATTGCTGTGATGCGAACAGTAATCCTAGGTTCGTTTAATCCAATATATGAACTAAGCCTTAAGAACAACTTATCATGTTCTTGTAAAGCGTATGTGTGTGTATGTGTGTGTGTGTGTATATATATATTTTAAAGTATGACACACATAACCAAATAATAAGTCAAGGACACAATTGCGTATAATTTATAAGTGTTAAAACTAAATATTCATTTTATTTGATTTAAATAATATGGAAATATCCCGAATAATATTATCTATTATAACATTATCATCATGTTTCAAATCTTGTTTAAATGTACGTTCAAAATAAATATAGGCAATTATATTTATTTTTATAAAATCATTCAGTATATATTAAATCATCATCATCATCATCATACTCAGTAAATCCCACCAATAGCAAAGCTAAGATAGGGTCTGAGGAGGATAGATGTAGACAGCATTACCTCTACCCCATAGGAATAGAGAGGCTGCTTAGTGAGACCCCCGACTCGATTGTACTTTTGTATCAAGCCTTGGACCTAAGACACATAACACTCAAACAATCGAGACAGAGACTGATTGGTGCATGTACCCCTGTGTCTTTCAGCTATCAACGTCACCACATGATGCATGATTAACCATCCGCCGCTTTTAACGTTATTTTCACGAGATTAGTAAAATTACATTAAAATTAGTACCATTTCACTTTTGCCCCTCGAGCGCCCACACATATATACATTATATGTGCACACCGCAAGCGGGGCATTTCAGTATATATTAAATGCCAAACATAAATATAAATTAGGAAAAAAGTACTTAGGTACAATTTGGTTAACTTTGGTTTGTAACTGAAACCAAACCGAATTGAATTTCGTTGGTTTGGTTCGATTTGCATATTCCTAATTTGGTTTGGTTTGGTTTTTGGTTTAGGACATAAAATTTTGAAAACCGAATAAACCAGATAAACTATAAACCGGACCGATGAACACCCCTAGCTAATATTGGGAATGTAATAAACTGAACCAACATCGATCAAATACCTACATGCATAATGCTAGGTAATCACTAGATAATCAAAATCATGCAGTTTGCAATCCATAAATTTTTAAATCAAAAGGATATGATATTAACTGAATTATTATTGTTTTATCTCTCCTCTATCATTTCTCTTTTAAATTTTATGTAGCATCTGTATGTGAGACTATTTTTATGACTAAATACACATGCATGCGCATGTGTTGTTCCCTGTCAAAACGCTTTTTTACATGATCTTCATTTGCATGTGAAGTCATTTCCTTCAAACCATTTTCCAATGTTAATTTACAACAATTTTGCTCTGCCAAAATCATTTGTTATTGACATGCACATGGGCATGTAAAAATCATTCGATTGCTAAAACGGATATTTGTTCAGCATGCATATGTGCAAGTCAGTTTGCACGAATCTATGCAAATTCTATAAAATCAAGAAATGTATAGTGAAGAAAATATAGAGCAACTATTTCATCTTCCGCCACTATAATGTGAATAGGGCCCAAATTTTATATCTTGTACAAGGCCAAATGTTTTGTTTGTGATTTTCTGAGACAGCCCTGCAAGTTACCGTTTCTAAAAAAAATCCTTGAAATGATCAACTATTTGTAGCTGCATGTACTCTTTTAAATCATTATTTTCAAGGATAAATTGCAAATACGCCTCTGGTCATGCTTGACATGAGACGACTGCACACTCAAGGTCATGATAAAAACATCAAACGGAAGAAACAAACGATAACATGTTTCTTGTTAAACGAATGCGTTAATTCCACAAAGTAATAAGATTAGCTCAAAATTATGACACGTGTTAATTCCGTCAAATAGAGTTAGGGGCATACACGCGTATATATGAAAGTGACAATTGTGGTCCAAAAATCATAATCAGTATCAAACCTATGAAATCTATAATATCATGAGTGGTTCAGATTATTCCTTATCATAAAAATACTGATAATATGTAATTCTCAATTACCTTAATGTTTAGGGGGAGGTGGTGGTGATCACTCATCACTCACACCATCCAATCAAGTTCCGCCATGTTATCAACCATTATTCCATCACTCACAACTTTTTTTAGTGGAAATGCTCATCACTTACAACATCCAACAATAAACCCTCACATCCCCTCACAACCTTCCATTTATCACACGTCAATAATATCACGGGAATTCCATTTCACGCGTTAACTTTGAGGGGTGACGGTGTTTGTTTGTTTCCATCACGCGTGCAAAACAAATATCACGGGGAAATAGTTCGCCACCCCGGCTCATATCAAAACTAAAAACATCAAATAATTAACCGAATTTGAATAAACACATTCGATCTTAAATAACATGAATTTTTAAAATCAAAATAATCTTGAATAACCTGAATCAAAAGCACCGGGACTGAGAAAACGAATGTTTATTGGATAAGCTTATTTATGCACATTTATATTAGCATATACTAATATAGATTTTTAGTTCCGTCACTGCTTCAAGAAAGATTACCATCACAACACGACCTAATTATTTATGTGTGTCGAAATACTATACTCTTACATGGTTGCACTTAACCAATGATATAAGTTAACATGGATAACCCACTTTGAACTGATTGATGAGTTGTAATTAAGTTACAAGCGAATTATAAAACAATTTAACTATTTAATTGTATATCCTTTCTTAGCTCTAATTCTAATACAACCCGGACGTCCTTTCTTAGGGGGAGGGGGCGGTCTGTTATGGACTCCCCATCACGAGTGATAGTATTACTAACACCGTCGCCTCCATGTTGGTCACGAGTGATAGGAATAACTCGTTGATTATATAACGCGTTGAACATATTGATGAATGAATGTGTAAGACTTGTACATTGTGTATTAATACTTGTACATTAGAATCTCATCACTAGTGATACCACCTCCACTACAATTCTATCACAAGTGATAGAATATTGGGTGATGACATGTCATGATTTGATTGGATATTGAAAGTGATAGAAATCTATCACTAGTGACCACCCCCTCCCCCCTTAGCTCTAATTTAACATCAATTTCTTACACTTAAATATCACATAAACTTGCCCTTGCAGGGAGTTGATATTATACCAATTCTGTAAGACTGCGGGGTGTGGGGCGTTGGTTAGCACGGCGGAATGCCCAAAACGCTGGCTAGACCACACCGCGGTAACGTTGGCCATGGCGTTACCCCGATAGCGTGGGGATTGAGCCTGGCGGTGGGGGGGGGGGCAGGGAGCAGTGTGACATGACTGTCTTTGATTGGCTGGTTCGATGTAGCCGTTTGGGGGTAGCCGTTGGGGGTTGACGGGTACATATGGTAACTTAAATTTAAAAAAAAATTACATTTTTTACCTATAAATACTCACCCAAACCCAAACCCAAACCAAAAATTATATTTTTTTCCCATTCTTCTTCCACCAAACACAAACCAAAAAGTCGAAAATGGTGCATTGGACCGAAGAGGAGGAAATAGCACTAGTGACATCGATTATGGACGCACAACGTACCCTACAACATGGTCAAACCGCGTATTGGGGCCGAGCGTTCCAACAATACCAACAACACGTTGGGAACACGCGTCACAACTTAAACGCGTGTCAACACAAATGACGTGAGCTCAAACCGAGGTTGGAACGGTTTAAAGTTTGCTTCGACCGTGTCCCTTCGGGCGACTTGACCTACGGCGATCGAGTGGAGATCGCGAAGATCGAGTACAGGCACGATAGGAATACGGAGTTTAAGTGGGTTCCCCATTTTAATATTTACCGTACTTTGTAATTTTTTTTTATTTTTTGTAGGATTTAATAAGTTGATTTTTTTTATTTTTTAGGAATTATTAAATAGGTTTTTTATATTTTAGGATTGTCTTTTATGTAACTTTTTTTTAAATTAATATAAGTTGTGTTTTTTATATAATTGTCAACTTTATAAAAAAATAAATAAATAAACCACATGGCACCCCACGCCGGCCTGGCCACACCGCTCCCACACCCCACATTTTGGGTGTGGGCTAGTGAAGTCCACATCTGCCACGCGTCGAGTAATGCCCCCAACCCAAGCCCCTTCACATCCCACAATCTAAAAGACAAACACCATACCACTAGACCCCTAGGTCATGGCTCAATACCGTGTCGAATTGGAATGTGAATGTAATAATGACCTCATAATCTGAAGATCTGGAAGAATTTATTGCCGTATCTAGCAGATATTGAAATGGGCCTCCTTGTATGCTTGAAAGTGTGCTTTATGCACGTTTCTTACATGAGTCAATAATTAGCTGACATTGATGTAAGTGTAGGACAACACCTACATGATGAATAGTGTATTCATTTGGACTTGGTTCAACCAATCTCTCTTGGTGACAAAATATGAACAGGATAATAATGTTGTATGGCCTGAAAACGTTCTTGTGATGTCCTACATTGCCGAAATCGTTCTCATAATCTCTTATCGTGGTAGGTGTTTAGACGCGTTCTCTCTTGAGAACTCTTGACATTTTAAAGAATATATTCACATGTTGGCTCGGTCCGAAAATACAAACTAGAGCAGTTAAGTTAACAATCTGTTTGAAAACTTAAGGTTATTCATAAAGATGTTATCATCTAAGCAAAGCCAAACAATCAATTCGAATTTTTCATTTAACAATTTGCACACACTACTTCTTTCTCAATAGTAAACTATTTTGGATTTGTGTTAGAGTTAAATGTCATATAGTCCCTGTGGTTTGGGTCATTTTGTCAGTTTAGTCCAAAGGTTTCATTTTTCACCTATGGGTCCAAAAATGTTTCACTGTTGCCATTTTGGTCTATTGGATTAACTTCATGCATTTTTCTGTTAACAAGAAAGAGCAATTCAGTCATTTTATATGTAATTCTGTAACTAGAAGGACAGTTTGGCCTTATAAAATGACTGAATTGCCCTTCTCGTTAACATAAATAACGGATGAAGTTATCTTGGACAAAATTGTTAAAATAACCAAAACCACATGGACTAAAATGAGATTTAACTCTTTGTGTTATAAGTTATCTTGGAAATAGAAAAGGAGCTTTAAATTCTAATATTTTGTTCTAAAACACGATAGTTCTGCAATCTGCAAAATCCGTAAAATAATAATACTGGATTCGCATGAATGGAGTGGTAAACTTATTTACTATTTCAATTCGATTAGAAAACATAATTATATCAAATAATGTTTTGAGTAAGCATTATTATAAACCCTATGAAGTTCTCATATATAAATCATAGTAGAGGAACACAAATGCAAAGACGTAACCAAACTTGTTTGAACAAAAAGAAATCACTAAAGTTTTATAAACGGGTATTAGAGGATAGAAACCTTATTTTTCGGATTGTATGACAATATTTTTAAAACCTATTTTTAACCATATGAGAATGAACTTAATCCATGTCTCATTCATTCAATATACACAGTTTCAAATCAAATTTATTTATAAATTTATAAAATTATTAAATATCAATGATTCATGTACGTTTTTAGGCTATGGGAAACCGCTGTGAATAATATCGTTTATAAAAACATACTACACCGTAAAGTTAACACAAATTAAGCATTAATATATGACATCACGAATCAAGCAGTATAAGATCCGTGTTTAACAGGGTAGCTACTATTTTTATTATAGCTTTGTAATCTAACTTTTAATAAAGGGTAAATTACTTTTTAAGTTCCAATATTTTATGGGTTTTAACCACTTGAGTCCAAAAACAAAAAATTTAACGACCTGAGTCCCTATAAGCATTTTCTTTAACCATTTGAGTCCAAATTTCTAACACTGTTAGATTTTTTTGGTTAAGTATTGTTAAATGACCAAAATACCCTTATATTTAAAAAATAATAAAAAACTCCCCTTCTCTTTCTTCCCACTTGTATTTCCAGATCTTCATTTACATCTCTTTCTTCACACTTGTATTTCCAGATCTTCATTTACAATCACAACAACAAGATCTCAACTCCTTCACCTTCAAATCGTCACCGTTAACGTCATCAAACCTAGGGCTCAGATCACCTTCACGTCGCCGGTTCAGATCACCTTCAACCTCCGTCTTCAAACACCCCGCCACCGCTCGTCATCAACACCACCTCCACTTCGCCGGTCACCCACCTTCATCAACACCGGCCGTCGCCTACCTCCACCCTCTTCACATCCCGAACCGGAAACCCTCTACCACAACCGCACCTTCTCCAACCTGAACCCCACCCCCATCGATTCCGATCTTCGTCTCCAGCCGTCACACACCACTCACCTCCTCCGTACGCTTCCGAATCACAACTGCCACCCCGTCACTGGTTCCGAACCACTACCGGTGGACGTCTCGCATCGCCACCGTCACTGTTTTCATTGCCTGCGTTCATAATCATGGCGAGTAATAAGCACGGCCCCGGAAGAAATTTCGATGAATATGAAGAATACAGGTTTGTTTTGTGATTGCTGGATCTAAATCCGCTGTTTGAGGAATCGAATCTATATGGAATTGGACCATAAATATCATTTCTTATGTAAAAGGAATTCTTTGGTGATCAGGTTTGTTTGATTATAATGTGGTTGGGATTTTGTTATTTTGGTAAAAACGGTTCCGAACAGTCTTTAGCTATGAAGGGTGGAGAAAGAAAGAAGAGAGAGATTTTTTATTTTTTAAATATAAGGGTATTTTGGTCATTTAACAATACTTAACCAAAAAATTCTAACAGTGTTAGAAATTTGGACTCAAATGGTTAAAGAAAATGCTTATGGGGACTCAGGTCGTTAAACTTTTTGCTTTTGGACTCAAGTGGTTAAAACACATAAAACACAGGGACTCAAAAAGTAATTTACCCTTTAATAAATAACTAGTGATACTTCTCCGCGCTTCGCAGCGGAAAATCGGTCGGTATCAGTTCGGTTCGTTACAGTACCGCCATTCGCTATTCGAATCGAAAAACAAAACCTTACATCGATTGAAAACAATAAAAACAATTATCAATACTGATATTGATGTTGTTCAAATGATATTGGTTTAGTTTGTTTGCGTTCTATCTTTTATTGAAAAAGAGTACTCTGTTGTATCGTACCAAACCGAACCGTGAACAACATTTGTATCAATGGTATCTATTTTTAGTGTTTTTGCTTTCGATAACCTGACACCAATCACTACCATATCGTACCAAATTGAGCCGAACAACATTGGTACTGGTATGTATTCATTGTTATGCTTCACTGTTTGATAACGAATACCGTGTCGTTGCTGTAGTGAACCGAACTAACAAGCACGCTTTCGGTGCCGATATTTATTTTATTGTTTTCTCTTTCGATAAACTGACATTGTATCGTTATAGTACCGAACATCGGTACTGGTACCTAGATTCAGTTTTAGAGTTTCCGGTCTGTTTGCCATGATAAATTAATATCGGTACCAATATTGTGACAGTTTGAACCGACCGATGCTATTCAAATAACATTGGTGCTGATACAATGTCCGTTTTTATCGTTTACGGTCGATATAAAACAAATGGTAATTTCTATACCGAATGTAATAAAATTGTATAATCAATAAAATACTATTAAAAATCAATTATTTCTATAACGAATACAATCGAATTGTATAATCGTTAAATTAAATTAAAATACTATTAAAGATCAATTATTTAAAATTTTTGATGACTCTTTTACTATTCATCACCACATTCAATTCATATATATAATTAATAATTAATTAATTAATAATATTATGTTCTCTCCTTTAATTTATTAATAATTAATATTAATATATTAGTTAGAATCTAGATAATATTATAATATATCTAGATAATATATTAATATATCTAGTATACAATTGCTTTATTTACTAGGTCGGATAATATATTGCTAAATATCATATACACATAATAAAGTATCTTTAACTATATTACATATTCAGACGTATATGATGTGTTGCAAAACACATCATTTATTCATATATCTTGTATAAGTTTTAGATAGTTTTTGAGTCGTTTTCGGTTTTTATTAAGTTGTACTTAGATAGAGTTGTATCTTGCTAATGAACCTATGCAAATGAAGCTTAAGCGAGCAAGAATGAAAAAGAAACGAGCACAAAGGAGATTCGGGAAGTAAAAGAAGAAAAGGCGAAATATATGATGTTGGCGTGTCGCCGACATTGAAGGGTTATTCCCTCACGAAGCGCCAAGATATGGACTACCGGAAAATGACCAAAATGCCACTGCAAGACCAAGAAACTACCAACCTGACACCACGCGACTATTTTGTTGTTTTGTGAGCTTGGCGTGTCGCGGCCGATGACCATGCTTTCCCTCGCAACGCGCCAAGGTTAATTATATCGGAAAATTGTGTTTGAGATCATATATAACTTATCTCCAGCCCTAGTCGGCCCTACTTCGCAATTCACGAATTCCAGAGCTTCCCAAGGATGATTTTAGTTGATTTTGGCAAGGAGAAAGCTTAGAGATGAAGCAGGTCGGCTAAATTCAAGTGCTTTCGGTTAGATTTGAGTTTTCATACTTTCGGTTTATCTTTAAGTTGAATTGTTTGGACATGTCTACTGAATTTATGTGTTTGGAACTTGCTTTTGCTTTTGTTTTGAACATGAGTAGTTAAGTTTCTTATAGCTACGTAGACTTATGATGATTGTTGACTTTCAATTAGTTTTCCGTTTGGCCAATGTGGGGTAGCCCACTTGGTCGAGGCACATGACTCTTAAAGGGGAGGTCCCAGGTTCAAACTTGGGCAAGGGGAATAATTTAGTATTATTGGTGTAAAGAAATATTAGCCATTAAAAAATAGTTTCTAGTTAGGATAATTAATGATTTGGTTAATGTAATGATAAAAAGGCGTTTCTAATCAGGTTTTTAATGTATATGTGTGCTTGATATTTGTAACACCTCGTAAAATCGTGTACAATGATGTGTTGACACGTGTACTAAACCCTAATAAAGTCAAACGTTGACTATGAGGGACTAATTTCATCAAAAACGAAAACTATATTTATGGAAAGACTAAAAGTGTCAACATGCTGAAACTAAGCCTTTGAGTGACCCTATACGGTTTTCGTAATCTCATATGAGCCACTTGTTGGACGAGACAAGCCATTTACATAATTGTACGAAAGTTACACGATTACTTGAAAGTTTGCGCGACGAAGGGTTAAAAGTTTCAACATGTTAATTCTTACCTCTGAGTGACCTTTTAACGAACCGAGAGTTTATGATGCTTGTTCATACTCTTGGGTGTGCCTAATATTGACCAATGGGAGTTTTTGTGATAATCATAACAAAATATGCATTATTTAAGATCAACGACTATTTACGACAAACTACGAAAGTCTGTCGATTCTTGTAGCGCCGTACACTCCGGAACAAGGTCATAAGCTAGACATACCCTAAATACCCTTAACATAGCTTAGAAATAAGTTTTGGAGGGTTTGGTGTGTGTAAATACGCTTATTTGATCACTGGGACTAAAAGCGTCAAAACTGCGAAAGTATGCATATTCGTGCATATTTTGTGTTCTGACCATATCCGTACATTCAAAAAAATTTGAAATCATTAAAATATTATATTTTAGTGATGGGAATGCAAAAATACCATTCGTTGCGTAGTTTGGATTGTTTTCACGTCCGTCCGAACGTTCGTCGTAATTAAGCGAAAAACGCGACCGTACGACCGAACGAACTGACATCCAAAACATTTTTGAGCATGATTCAAGTTAAATATACTTTAACTTCCTTATGGAGCTTAAAATGGGGTTAACGGGTGTTAGATGTAACACCTCGAAAATTCATGTACAATAATATATCAACACGTGTCATGGACTTTAAACGTGAAAAGAATTTCTTTAGAGGGACTAAAGTTGACAAACAAGGAATCTATGTGTGTAAAAGGATTCAAAATGTCAACACTGGATAAATATACTTTTCAATGACCCTACACGATGTCTATACCCTTAAACGAATGAATCATGGATCATACGAAGCTAATTGTGGAAGAAAGTGAGAGATTACAAACTACAGGGGTTAAATGTGTCAACATATTTAAAGTATACCTCTGAGTGACCTTTTAACAAACTCAAAGCTTTGTAACAATTAATTATGCTCACTAGAATAAGTGATAAAAATTTCATAAGGTTTCGATAAAGTATGAGAAAGTTATGATAATATTCATATACGAGGGGTTAAAAGCGTCAACGTTGAAATTAAAGGCTTTTCGGGTAATCACAAAGTTAAGGACTTAACAAAGTTTGGTTGTGCCTTGAGGTCCTTAGAAATTATTCTGGAAGGTTAAAAGTGCAATATGGAAGCTTAAAACCATGTTTGGAAGGACCAGGGGCTGAAATGTAATTAATCGAAACTTGTTTGGCTGGTAACTGAGGTGCTGGCGTAGCGCCACCAACAACCCCCTCTGCCATCGCGCTACGCGACGGCCTAAACTGGACAGATTTCATGCACAGGTGCGAGTTCAGCAAGTTAAACCGATTTAGAAACCTTGTATTCGATTCTAGGGGCTTGTTTGATGGTTTTTCAAGCTTAGGGACACTTGTAAATGATCAGGGAACATCCATAGACTATTGTGGAATGATCTTGTTGTATCTAAAGTCCTATATAAGAACCCATTGTTGCAACACTTTGGCATACACTTTGAAAACCATTCAAACTCAATTTCTGAAGATTTCTGGAGCTCTCTGGTCAACAAGCAAGTTTCCTTAGGATCCATAGTCATACTTAGGACCTTTGTAAGTGTCCTTAACCTTTCTTAATTCAGTTTTGCTTAGTTAATTAGCCTAAAGTCAAACCGTCGTAATTAAGGTTTGACTTCGTCATTAATCTTAATTTGTCCAGTCAAATTTCAAATTGAAAGTACCTATGAGTGGGTAATTATGTGGGCAATAAACCCTTAAAAGGGCACCCTCTGATTCCCATTCTAACTAGGTCAATTGTCGGGTCAAAGCTAATCTTAAAAAAGTCAACAGAAAGCTTATTTTCAAATTAATGCATAATTAGCAATGTAGAAGCTATGCAACATGTTTTGTCATTAATATAACTTGGTAATTGGTGTAAGAACATGTCTAAACATGTTCAACTCGACAATTTTCAGTTTAAGCTCGGTTCGGAACCGAAAGTCGCAAAAGTAGACTTTTGCTTTGACTTCCAGTTCTGACCCATTAGAGCATAGTTTAGAAATGTCTTAGAGCCTTATTAGGACCAGGTTTCATATAAGTATAACCCTCTGTGATTATACAACTTGGTTCATTAGTTATCCGATTCAAATGCATATTTCCGTTAAATGCCTAAATGTTGACTATTATGATATGACCTTAAAATGTGATTTTTGAAAATGTAAAAGAACAGAAACCTTAGTTAATGATTTATAAACTTGTACCTAAAATTTGACATCAGTTTGAGGTCTAGATTAAGAGTTATGCGCATTAGCGTAATTAGAAAGCTTTTTAGTAATTAAACGGCGTAATTAGCGTATAGCCTATCTAAACCCAAATTTTAATATCAAACTTTTTACCCACTGATATAAAATAATATTTTGGGATTTTTGGAGATTTTTTATTTATTTTTAGGCTAAGCATAACATAGAGTTCTAAGCTTGATCCGGTAATTGTCGGTTTTGCCCTTTTAGACTATAAAATGAGTTTTACCAATCCTTTTGATACCAAACCTTTTTCTACTTATCCAATATGATAAATAGAATATTTTAAGCCTTCTAGAATAATAAAAATATCAGCTTTTCTTATAAAACCCGAAAATCGCTTAAAATCGCTTAAAATCGCCTTTTTACATGTTTTAAGCGCATAGTATGTATTAAAACCATTTTAGATATATAAGACTTGACACCTACTGATGTCTTAAGTCAATTTTTATACTTTGGCAGTAAGCAAAAGTTTTAAACTCAGATTTCCAAATTTGACCTTTAAACCTTAGGTGAAATTACCAAAATGCCCTTTCGGTGCATAGTATGGTTAGAAATGATAAATTTCACATATAGGTTATACCTTACTGATATAACTTAGTAAATTAAGTATTTTTACTGATTACATCAGACCCGAAACTCAGAATTATATTTAACCTCTTTTATAACCTTTAAAATGACCAAAATGCCCTTACGGGGCATAATTTGAGTTTAAATCCGTTTTGGGCATAATAGAAGATATCTTACTAATGTCACAACATATTTAAGGCATATTAACTTAGGAAACTTGTAAATGACTCATTTGGTTACCCGTTACGCACTTTTCGCGTTCGGATCGGCTTATGTAACTAATTTGCATATATTTGCCGAAACGGGTCAAACCATATCGTTTTTGTCTCAAAATCAAGAATGTGTTTAAGTTACCCATATTAAACAAACATATAAGCTTGTCGGGTCAAAACCACATTCTAAATCGGTCTTCGCTTTATCATGCGTTTGAACCGTGTCTTCCTTTTGAAAACTAACCGGTCTAAGTCTAGGCTTAATTAAAGACCCGTTAGGATTCTAATAGGTTATTAAAAACCTTCGTTCCAGATTAGGAGCCCAGTAAAAGCTACGTGCACTTGCTGTATTTGATTTATACTTTGCTCAGGTAAATACTCTTAACTTATTTTCCCTATACGGGCTTGGGATACGGTATTATAAAAATACCGCTTGGTCGGGTGTGTAGTCATTTAAATCGGATTGTGATTGATGTATTTACATAACTCGTTTTAATCTGTATTATTTGGTGTATGGCCTTTGGGGGTTAAATGACCATGTGCCGGATATCCTTGGCATCATTCAAAGAAATGGCCACGACCTAAGCACGGGGTGTAGGCGTACACCTGACAGTTTCATTATGTAAAAACTGGTAATCCACTTAAAGGAATCAACCTTGTTTGCATTATACCTGTGGCGTGTCAGCTAATCTTGTCCGGCCATACAAACCGGCCCTAATGGACGACAAATAAGTAAAACTGTATACAAGATTATTTTTAAATAATTGTCCCAAGTTATAAAAGATATTTTTGCCTAAGTGAATTCAAATCAATTTTCTAAAACATTTTCAAAATGAGTCAGTTAAGTTGTATTTACCAGTGTAAACTGACGTATTTTCCAAAAAGGCTAAGTGCAGGTACTATACGTAATAGGCTGGCTACTCCAGGCATCAATAATCAAGTCTCGCAAGCTCTAGATGTTAAAGTCTGTTGAACAATTTCCTTTTGCTTTTGATCCGCCTGTGGATCTGTTTCAACTATTTTGTGATACTCAAAATTACAATTTATTCAATTGAAATGAATCTATGTTTTGTTTCCGATGTGCATTAAATTGTGTTGTTTGACTATGATGATATCAACTATGTCACGATACTCCCCACCGGGCCCACCGGTAATACGTGGAAATATCGGGGTATGACAAGTTGGTATCAGAGCCAACACTGAGTGAATTAAACACTAGCCTTTTGTGTTTAATCTCAGTTACACAGTTGCACGTTCCTCGATTCTCGAGTCTAGACAAAGAACTTAGGGCTAATCCTAATTCCTTTTATTTTGCCCTTTATTTGTTTCCTTTGTTATTTTTCTGATTAGCCCCTGCATGGGCAAGTCATTTCACTTAGAAGTCCCGTTTAGGGCAACCATGTACTTGTTAAATTTTAGTGGAATGGTTAGATTTAAAAAACATTCCTATTATAAGATCTAGCATTATAATAAAATGGCAAAATCTAAAAAGGACAAGACCTAACCATGTGTCACCTTAAGACAGGTCCAAGATGGTAGTTCCTCAATTAGATTCAGATCCTTGTTAACATCTCAATTTAGGATTGTTCTGCGTAAAATATTAAAAGAATCTTAAAGGTAAAACCTAGTCTAAATGTCGTTGCAGACATGGCCAAGATGGTAGAACCTATTCAAAAGATTCAAATCCTTGTTAACATCTAAAGACATGTTAACATTAGTGGCAAAAATGTGATTCGATAAAAGCGCATAAGTCACCCTTAAATTGGATTACTCCAATTTTCCTTATTAAAATAATCATCCCTCTAAAGATGAAGTGCCTACAGGCTATAATTAACGTCCTCTGAGACTAAAGACAATGGTAGCCTACAACTCCCTGTCAAAGAAAGGTAATGAACTTTGATTCAAACCTTAATGCCTTGATTCCATAAAATCTAGGCTTATAAATTAAACTTGTCTACGTGACTAGGCCTTTTTGTGCTATTATTAACTTATAATTTAGGGTTATGATAAAGATCCTGAATATGTATATACTTAACAAATTAACCAAAAATAGTTATTAAAACCCATGATTTATAAATTGTCAAGAATGATAAAACTGTATAAGCTTTTATATTAACCTTGTCCTTATTTGATTTTATGTAGCAATTAAACTACATGGCTAGGTCGGAGGAAGTAAACAGTCATCCCGTGGAAAACCACGATAATGATAGGATCAATATAACAAGAGAAGAGCTCCGTACGCTGATTGACACTGCTGTATCTAAGGCAGTAGACCGTCAGTTCAAGGAATCTAGTGGGACTCATAGTAGAACCTCATCGGTACCCCACTCTAAATCTGTCCCTAAAACTCATTTAGAAGCTCAAAGCAAGCCACCCTCTAAGAAAGATGAACCCAAGAAAGAGGATGTTCAACATTCCTCAAACCAACACAGTGTTCCATCCAAGAGGATAGTGTTCGATGATGAACCGCGTACCAAGTCATGTACCTATAAGTACTTTGTTTCCTGCAACCCCCGGGATTTCACTAGGGAGAAAGGGGCAATTGATTGTATGACCTGGTTAGATGAGATGGACACAGTAGTTGACATCAACGGTTGTGCTGAAAGGGATATAGTGAAGTATGTGTCCCAATCATTCAAGGGAGAGGCACTGGCATGGTGGAAGTCTCTCATTCAAGCTGCAGGAAAAATCCCACTATACAATTTGTCATGGGATCAGTTCGTTGCTCTCATTAAAGAGAATTACTGCCCTCAGCATGAGGTTGAAAGGATTGAGTCAGATTTCTTATCATTGGTGATGAAGAATTTAGATTGTCAAGCTTACCTCACCAGTTTCAATACCCTGTCTAGGCTGGTTCCGTATCTGGTAACACCAGAACCCAAGCGAATTGCTCGCTTCATTGGGGGTTTAGCCCCAGAATTTAAAGCCAGTGTTAAGGCTTCAAGACTTGCTACTTTCAGATCTGCAGCTGATCTATCTCTGTCTCTTACCTTAGATGCGGTCATGCTAAGATCGCTCAAGAACTCAGAAGAGGGTAAGAGGAAGCGTGAGGATGATACCTCACGAAGATCTGAGAAGAAGCACAAAGGTAATACGGACCACAAGAAATAGTCTGGGTCCAACAAAGGTAATCAGCGAACAGAGGAGAAGCCAAAGTGCACGACTTGCCAAAAACGCCACTTTGGAAAATGCAGGCTTGAGTCCAAGTCTCAGTCAGGACCAGCTGCATGTGGGTTATGCATAAAGAGCACAAGACTGTTAATTGCAAGAAGATTAAAGATGCCACATGCTACAACTGCAATGAGAAAGGGCACATTAAGACCAACTGCCCTAAATACGCTAAAAAGCCTGAGGAATCCAAGAAGACCAATGCAAGGGTCTTCCGGATGGATGCAAAGGAAGCTGTTCAGGACGACAATGTGATCACAGGTACCTTCCTCATAAATGATGTTTATGCAAGGGTGTTATTTGATTCAGGAGCTGATAAGTCATTCGTAGATAACAAGTTTTGTAAGTTGTTGAATTTACCTGTTAAAACCCTAAGTGTGAAATATGAAGTGGAATTAGCTAATGGTACCTTAGAAACCGCGTCAACCGTGTTAGATGGATGTTTCATATCCATTAGGAACCATTCTTTTCCATTGTCCCTCCTTCCTTTGAAACTAGCCGGTTTTGATATAGTTATAGGCATGGACTGGTATCGCATAACCAAGCCCAGATCATCTGCAACAAGAAACAAGTGGTGATCAAGACTTCGTCTGGTGAGCCACTTACCATTCAGGGAGATACCCAGTATGGACTGCCTGAGCAAGTGTCTATGCTCAAGGCATCCAGGTGTCTGAAGAAGGGTTGTGTCATTTATATGGCACAGGTAACTATTGATGAGCAGAAGCCCAAGGTTGAAGATATTCCAGTCATTTCTGAATACCCTGAAGTTTTCCCTGAAGAACTACCTGGTTTACCACCAGATAGGCAAGTAGAATTCAGAATTGACATCATCCCTGGAGCAGCGCCTATTGCGAGAGCACCTTATAGGTTGGCACCAACAGAGATGAAGGAATTGAGGACGCAACTAGATGATTTGTTAGCCAAAGGTTTTACTAGACCTAGTTCGTCTCCATGGGGAGCACCTATTCTGTTTGTCAAGAAGAAGGACGGATCGATGCGTCTATGCATCGATTATCGCGAGCTTAACAAAGTCACTATCAAGAATAGATATCCATTGCCCAGGATCGACGATCTGTTCGATCAATTACAAGGGGCAAGCTACTTCTCTAAGATCGATTTGAGGTCAGGCTATCATCAATTAAAAGTTAAAGATGAAGATGTACACAAGACTGCATTTAGGACTCGCTATGGTCATTACGAGTTCCTAGTGATGCCTTTTGGGCTCACTAATGCACCAGCAGCATTCATGGACCTCATGAATCGCGTCTGCAAGCCCTATCTAGATAAATTCGTCATCGTCTTCATCGATGACATCCTCATTTACTCGAAGAGTCAAGCTGACCATGAGAAGCATCTCCGATGCATTCTTAAGCTGCTTCAACAGGAAAAGCTATATGCCAAGTTTTCGAAGTGTGAATTCTGGCTTCGTGAAGTCCAATTTCATGGACATGTTGTTAGTGAGCGTGGTATCCAAGTAGATCTCGCTAAGGTTGAAGCTGTCATGAATTGGCAAGAGCCAAAGATGCCTACGGAGATTCGTAGCTTTCCAGGACTGGCAGGATACTACAGACGATTTATTGAAAACTTCTCAAGAATTGCAGCACCCCTGACTTTACTCACCCGCAAGAATAGCAAGTTTGACTGGGAGCCTAAGCAGCAAGAATCTTTCGATATTCTGAAGCAGAAGTTGAGCAATGCTCCAGTATTGACGTTACCTGATGGAATTGATGAGTTTGTGGTATATTGTGATGCATCACACACCGGAATGGGATGTGTGCTTATGCAAAAAGGCAAGGTCATTGCCTATGCTTCACGTCAGTTAAATGTGCATCAGAAGAACTACACCACCCATGATTTGGAGTTGGGTGCCGTTGTATTTGCACTAAAACTGTGGAGGCATTATTTGTATGGAACTAAGTGTGTGATCTATTCTGGTCACAAGAGCCTTCAACATTTATTTAATCAGAAGGATTAAACATGAGACAGCGACGTTGGATGGAAACTTTGAATGATTATGATTGTGAGATAAGATACCATCCTGGCAAGGCGAATGTGGTTGCCGATGCCTTAAGTAGAAAGGAAAGAGTGAAGCCTATAAGAACCAATGCCAAGAGCATTGAATTAAAGAATAGTTTGAATGAAAGGTTGTTAGCTACGCAGAAGGAAGCTGTGCTAGAAGCTAACTACCCTGATGAAAAGCTAGGAGTAACTGAAGAACAATTATCCTATGGCAAGGACGGAATTCTGAGGTTAAATGGACGAATATGGGTTCCAGTTTATGGAGGACTTCGGGATGTTATCCTCCAGGAAGCCCACAGTTCTAAGTACTCCGTTCATCCTGGAGCTGATAAGATGTACCAGGATCTCAAGACAAACTATTGGTGGATAGGCTTGAAGAAGTCTATAGCTACCTATGTAGCCAAATGTTTGACGTGCGCGCAAGTTAAAGCTAAACATCAAAAGCCGTCAGGTTTGCTGCAACAACCTGAACTTCCCACTTGGAAGTGGGAAATGGTGACAATGGATTTAATCACCAAGTTGCCAAAGACAAAGAAAGGAAATGATACTATTTGGGTGATAGTAGATAGATAGACTGACTAAGTCAGCACATTTCCTACCCATCAAGGAGACTCATAGCTCCGACGTATTAGCCCAGTTGTACGTAGATAAGATTGTATCCCTGCATGGCGTACCAGTGTCTATTATCTCGGACAGAGATACTAGATACATATCTCATTTTTGGAAAAGTTTCCAACAGTCTTTGGGCACGCGCTTGAATTTTAGTACGGCTTACCATCCACAGACGGACGGGCAGAGTGAGTGTACCATTCAAACTTTGGAAGACATGCTTCGTGCATGTGTGATTGACTTAGGTGGTAGTTGGGATAACCACCTGCCATTGATCGAGTTCTCCTATAACAACAACTACCATACAAGCATTCAGGCTACGCCTTTTGAGGCATTATATGGTAGGAAATGCAGAACGCCTATTTGTTGGGCAGAAGTAGGAGAAGCTCAGTTATCAGGACCTGACATAGTCCTTGAAACAATAGACAAGATTGTCCAGATTCGTGACCGCCTGAAAGCTGCCAGGGATAGGTAGAAAAGTTATGCTGATAAAAGGCGAAAACCTCTAAAGTTTGAGGTTGGTGATAAAGTTTTGCTTAAAGTGTCACCCTGGAAGGGAGTGATGCGATTTGGTAAGAAAGGTAAGTTAAGCCCAAGGTATATAGGACCATTCGAGATCATTGAATGTGTAAGAACAGTGGCTTATAAGTTAAACTTGCCTGAAGAGCTCAGTGGTATTCACAATGTATTCCACATCTGCAATCTGAAGAAATGTCTAGCTGATGAATCGCTAGTCATACCGCATACAGATGTGCATATAGATGAGAGCTTGAAATTTGTGGAAAAACCTTTGTCGATCGAGGATCGACAGGTTAAAAAGCTAAGAAGGAAGCATGTGCCAATTGTAAAGGTTAAATGGGATGCCCGTAGAGGTCCCGAGTATACGTGGGAGGTAGAGTCCACAATGAAAGAAAAGTACCCTCATTTGTTTCAGTAAATCTCGAGCTCGAGATTTCTTTTAAGGGGGTGAGGATGTAATACCTCGAAAATTCATGTACAATAATATATCAACACGTGTCATGGACTTTAAACGTGTAAAGAATTGATTTAGAGGGACTAAAGTTGACAAACAAGGAATCAATGTGTGTAAAAGGATTCAAAATGTCAACAATGGATAAATATACTTTTCAACGACCCTACACGATGTCTATACCCTTAAACGAATGAATCATGGATCATACGAAGCTAATTGTGGAAGAAAGTGAGAGATTACAAACTACATGGGTTAAATGTGTCAACATATTTAAAGTATACCTCTGAGTGACTTTTTAACAAACCCAAAGCTTTGTAACAATTAATTATGCTCACTAGAATACGTGATAAAAAGTTCATAAGGTTTCGATAAAGTATGAGAAAGTTATGATAATATTCGTATACGAGGGGTAAAAAACGTCAACGTTGAAATTAAAGGCTTTTCGGGTAATCACAAAGTTAACCAAGGACTTAACAAAGTTTGGTTGTGCCTTGAGGTCCTTAGAAATTATTCTGGAAGGTTAAAAGTGCAATATGGAAGCTTAAAACCATGTTTGGAAGGACCAGGGGCTGAAATGTAACTAATCGAAACTTGTTTGGCTGGTAACTGAGGTGCTGGCGTAGCGCCACCAACAAACCCCTCTGCCATCGTGCTACGCGACGGCCTGAACTGGACAGATTTCATGTACAGGTGCGAGTTCAACAAGTTAAACCGACTTCGAAACCTTGTATTCGATTCTAGGGGCCTGTTTGTAAATGATCAGGGAACATCCATAGACTATTGTGGAATGATCTTGTTGCATCTAAAGTCCTATATAAGAACCCATTGTTGCAACACTTTGGCATACACTTTGAAAACCATTCAAACTCAATTTCTGAAGATTTCTGGAGCACTCTGGTCAACAAGCAAGTTTCCTTAGGATCTATAGTCATACTTAGGACCTTTGTAACTGTCCTTAACCTTTCTTAATTCAGTTTTGCTGAGTTAATTAGCCTAAAGTCAAACCATCGTAATTAAGATTTGACTTCGTCATTAATCTTAATTTGTCCAGTCAAATTTCAAATTGAAAGTACCTATGAGTGGGTAATTATGTGGGCAATAAACCCTTAAAAGGGTACCCTCTGATTCCCACTCTAACTAGGTCAATTGTCGGGTCAAAGCTAATCATTAAAAGTCAACAGAAAGCTTATTTTCAAATTAATGCATAATTAGCAATGTAGAAGCTATGCAACCTGTTTTGTCATTAATATAACTTGGTAATTGGTGTAAGAACATGTCTAAACATGTTCAACTCGACAATTTTCAGTTTAAGCTCGGTTCGGAACCGAAAGTCGCAAAAGTAGACTTTTGCTTTGACTTCCAGTTCTGACCCATTAGAGCATAGTTTAGAAATGTCTTAGATCCTTATTAGGACCAGGTTTCATATAAGTATAACCCTCTGTGATTATACAACTTGGTTGATTAGTTATCCGATTCATATGCATATTTCTGTTAAATGCCTAAATGTTGACTATTATGCCCATATGAGCTTAAAATGTGATTTTTGAAATGTAAAAGAGTAGAAACCTTAGTTAATGATTTCTAAACATGTACCTAAAATTTGACATCAGTTTGAGGTCTAGATTAAGAGTTATGCGCATTAGCGTAATTAGAAAGCTTTTTAGTAATTAAACGGCGTAATTTGCTTATAGCCTATCTAAACCCAAATTTTAATACCAAACTTTTTACCCACTGATATAAAATAATAGTTTGGGATTTTTGGAGATTTTTATTTATTTTTAGGCAAAGCATAACGTAGAGTTCTAAGCTTGATCCGGTAATTGTCGGTTTTGCCCTTTTAGACTATAAAATGAGTTTTACCAATCCTTTTGATACCAAACCTTTTTCTACTTATCCAATATGATAAATAGAATATTTTAAGCCATCTGGAATAATAAAAATATCAGCTTTTCTTATAAAACCCGAAAATCGCTTAAAATCGCCTTTTTACACGTTTTAAGCGCATAGTATGTATTAAAACCATTTTAGATATATAAGACTTGACACCTACTGATGTTTTATGTCAATTTTTATACTTTAGCAATAAGCAAAAGTTTTAAACTCAGATTTCCAGATTTGACCTTTAAACCTTAGGTGAAATTACCAAAATGCCCTTTCGGTGCATAGTATGGTTAGAAATGATAAATTTCACATATAGGTTATACCCTACTGATATAACTTAGTAAATTAAGTATTTTTACTGATTACATCAGACTCGAAACTCAGAATTATATTTAACCTCTTTTATAACCTTTAAAATGACCAAAATGCCCTTACGGGCATAATTTGAGTTTAAATCCGTTTTGGGCATAATAGAAGATATCTTACTGATGTCACAACATATTTAAGGCATATTAACTTAGGAAACTTGTAAATGACTCATTTGGTTACTCGTTACGCACTTTTCACGGTCGGATCGGCTTATGTAACTAGTTTGCATATATTTGCCGAAACGGGTCAAACCATATCGTTTTTGTCTCAAAATCCAGAATGTGTTTAAGTTACCCATATTAAACAAGCATACAAGCTTGTCGGGTCAAAACCACATTCTAAACCGGTCTTCGCTTTATCATGCGTTTGAACCGTATCTTCCTTTTGAAAACTAACCGGTCTAAGTCTAGGCTTAATTAAAGACCCGTTAGGATTCTAATAGGTTATTAAAAACCTTCGTTCCAGATTAGGAGCCCAGTAAAAGCTACGTGCACTTGCTGTATTTGATTTATACTTTGCTCAGGTAAATACTCTTAACTTATTTTCCCTATACGGGCTTGGGATACGGTATTATAAAAATACCGCTTGGTCGGGTGTGTAGTCATTTAAATCAGATTATGATTGATGTATTTAGATAACTCATTTTAATCTGTATTATTTGGTGTATGGCCTTTGGGGGTTAAATGACCATGTCCCGGATATCCTTGGCATCATTCAAAGAAATGGCCACGACCTAAGCACGGGGTGTAGGCGTACACCTGACAGTTGCATTATGTAAAGACTGGTAATCCATTTAAAGGAATCAACCTTGTGGGCATTATACCTTTGGCGTGTCAGTTAATCTTGTCCGGCCATACAAACCGGCCCTAATGGACGACAAATAAGTAAAACTGTATACAAGATTATTTTTAAATAATTGTCCCAAGTTATAAAAGATATTTTTGCCTAAGTGTATTCAAATCAATTTTCTAAAACATTTTCAAAATGAGTCAGTTAAGTTGTATTTACCAGTGTAAACTGACGTATTTTCCAAAAAGGCTACGTGCAGGTACTATACGTAATAGGCTGGCTACTCCAGGCATCAATAATCAAGTCTCGCAAGCTCTAGATGTTAAAGTCTGTTGAACAATTTCCTTTTGCTTTCGATCCGCCTGTGGATCTGTTTCAACTCTGTGATACTCAAATTACAATTTATTCAGTTGAAATGAATCTATCTTTTGCTTCCGCTGTGTATTTAAATTTGTGTTGTTTGACTATGATGATATCAACTACGTCACGATACTTCCCACCGGGCCCACCGGTAATACGTGGAAATATCGGGGTGTGACATTAGATGTGCCAAAACTCAACAATACGCGTTCAGGGGCCAAACTTGCCAATTGATGAAACCTTATGTATACAGACCTTGTCCTTACAGACCGTATACAAAGGACCATACGTTCCATATGTGAAACCTTACGTATACAGACCTGCTAAACTTCATTTTATACATTCTGAAATGATCCGCCTGTGGATTTGATATTACAAGCTCGTCTATAATAAATACTTTGATATTTTCAGACATTTGGGTTTGTAATAATATTTTATATTCCAAGACTTCCGATGTGCTATTCTGTGTATGTTTGACCTTGACGATACCAATCTTACGTCACGATACTCCCCACTGGGCCCACCGGGCTAAGCTGTAAATATCAGGGTGTGACAATATCTGATGTTATTACATGTTCCACTTAACCCTAGTTGATTGGTTGCGTATCAACTGATCTAGGATTTAGTGATTTTCATAGACTTTGTGTTTTCGATATATCTTGTGGTTGCTAGACGTAGTAAACCCTAAGAACAAGTAACTAACTTATTCGGTAATTTAGCGTTCTACCATAGATGAGTCCTAGAGGAGATTAGATGTTGGTGTGTCTAGGTTTATAGATATTTGGGACCGTGGTCTGCACGAAAATGAGTCACCCCTAGCATGTCTATATAGTTAGCATCTCGTGTTAGAATCACTACCCCTTGCGTCCCTTAAACATATCAAATGTATTGTTTCTGGAAGGACTGAGAGGATATCCAGATTTAGGGTACCTAAGCATTTGTTTACAGAGACTAAGATCTAATCTGAACCCGAGACCGATGAGTTTATACCTTACCTAGATTCTAGATTGCGACATGTTTGGAGAGTGATTTGACATCCAGTTTAGGTCTCGATAGTGTATTTTAAGATCCCGATGGCCAAATACTAGTTATCCAATTTCGTGACATGTGAGTGAGTTAACATGATTTTGCCTAGGTAGTTGTTTTCTCATTGTCTCATTTCACCAAAATTTGTAGTGTGGATTGCTTGTTTGTGTGATTTGTATTTTAATTAGTTTTAGTAGTAGTAAAAATTGAACATCCACTAATAATCACTAAAGATAGAGGTTCAGTATCAGGAGTCGCTACATTGTGTCCTTGGATTGATCTCGGTCTTACCGACTTGATTGCATAACGACCGGTACACTTGTTAATTGTGTGTAACTGAGTTAGAAAGATCGTTTTAATTCGGTGTTTTCAAAATATAAACAACATTTTACACATCAGTATGTTACAAAAAGTATTTGGGCGTAATATTGGTAAGTATAAACATAAATTATTGCTAAATATAGTTACCGAAGGTCGTAGAATTAACAAATATATACTTTTGAATTTAAATGAATATTTATATAATTAATAAATTATATATTAATTTATGGTTGTAATTTAAGATCAATAATAACTAAGTTATTTCTCGTTATTGTAGAAGATGTTTACATAGCTACTTGAGTTTACATTTGACCGGTGGGATAACTAATGGGATGTGGTTTGATTTGCTTTAGTTATTAACAATAACATATGTATAATATAAAGTTATAACTACTAGAATCCCCTGCATGATGCAACAGGAATTCAGTTTCAATCGATATTGGTTTGGTTCATAACAATACCGACACTAGGTATAGCAACTAAAAGAAAAAACTCAAGAAATAAAGTTGTTAAACTTCAGAGTATACCAATTTTATGGTCATTTAAAAAAAAGTTTAACCTTTACTACTACTTGCAAAAAAAAAAAATCAAACAAGATACAAAGTGTAATCCATTAATAAAATTTGTGCTCAAGCTAATGCTCAACATTTAGCACTAGTAGCATATTCTTCATATGTATCTTTTTATTTCAAATTATTTATAGTTCAAGTTGTGTAAATTGTGGTAACTTCAAACTTATATATTTAGTGAAAATTAGCAATAATTATCTATTATATATTAGCCTCTTAAATTGTGTAAATATATTTCAAAATTATTCTATTTTTCTTTAAATTCAAAGAAAGAAATAAATATTTTCCTGATTATGGTTGGTTATCAACAAATTTTGTATGGTATTTATCATATTTTACTTACGTGAGGTATATCATTTATTTTTATTTAATATGTTTAATACACGGGTCTATAGCCGAGTTATATATATAAAAAACAAATAACAATTATATATAATTATTTGTGTAAAAAAGTTAATGAAAAGTAACTTTTCCACTAAATTTTACAACACTATCCACCGCCTTCCTACTATCTATCACAAATCGTTGCTCCCTCTTGAATAATTGCCCATCGCTTCCTCCTTCCGTAAAGCCACGACAATGGAATCGCTCACCTCAAGCACCTCGTCGACTTGTAGGTACAATCATGATTACCATCAACATTCACTATGTTAATATACGAATACGCCACTCTAAATCAGGGCTGGCCCAATGGGCTTCCAAGCCTAGGCACAGGCCTAGGGCCACCCAAATTAAAAGCCTCCAAATTTGTAGAGGGTTTTTTCTATATTAGGCCCATTTTAAGTTGTAAAGCAAACAGCCCATAACATAAAGGCCCGTCCAAACTATCCAAACACAAAAGGCCTCACAAAACATAGCGCGCAGATGAATTGAACAACTAAAGGTCGCTGCAGAATGAAGTATCCGAACAGGCGCAGATGAAAGTGATTATCGAAGAACGAAAGGTCGGTCGGTAAGTAATTTATTAACAGCTAATTTTGCTTTTGTGCGTCTATATCTTCGGTTCTTCGATTTGATAAACATAAACATTAAATCAGTTCTTCGAGTTCGATTACAAACAAACCAAACCGTGTAACTTGTTCGATTAAACCAGTTCTTCGATTCCGTTCTTCGATTAAATTAGTTATTCAATTCCGTTCTTCGATTAAATCAGTTCTTCGATTTGTGGGAGTGGCAGATGTTGATTAATTTGTGGCAGAAGTTGATTAATTCGGGAATTAGGGCTTATTCAGTTCTTCGATTTTTTGGCAGACGTTGATTGATTCAGGAATTAGGGCTTATTCAGTTCTTCGATTTGTGGTAGTGTGGGTGTGGCACAGGTTAGATATATTTGATATCCTCATTCTTCTTTCATAATTTGCTATTTTTCTGAATCAAGTTGTTGTATAGGGAATTAGTGCTTATTTGTTTAACTGATCTTGTTATTTAGGCACTAGGCTTGGTTGTTTGTCCATTTAATTTGTTGTTTAGGGAATTAGGGCTCATTATCAATCTATTAAATAGATTTATATAAACTTTTTAGATTAGAATTTTTAACTTCGCCAACTATAAACATTTTAGTTTATAATTGTCGGTCCCAAGCCCGGGTAAAGGAGAAGGGTTTTGTTACTAAATATGTTGAAAAAGTAATTTTGCAAAGAAGGCCTCCACTTCAAAGTTCGCTTAGGGTCTCTAAAAACCTAGGAACGGCCCTGCTCTAAATATAATTGTTTTTGAAAGAAAATGAGTTTTATTATCTTGTTAAGTACTCAAGAAACAAACATAACTCGATTATAGTACGAAATTGGGGTCTGCAGTTAAAAAATAATAGATTTTAAACAATGTAATAGAACCAAGTGTTCTTGTTAAGTAGCTAGCCTTGAACGTGACTAATGACGATCAAAGAGGGTAAATTATGAATTCAGTTTCTGGATTCGTTTTACTAATTAAATTAGATTATTTTGCTAGAATACTTTTGTTTTGATTATTGTTATCACAGATATTGTCATATTATTGAATTTTTTATATATAAGTTTATTTTTTATTGGCCCATTTGTTTCTAGTCGCACAGAGCCGCCCCTGAATTCTCATAGACGACCCTAGTCTTCATAAATAGATATAATCATCTCCATCATTGGCATGTTACATGACATGTATCGAGGATGTTATGGGATAATGATATGGCGTTTTGGTACCAAAGGGAACATAGCCCCACCCCTAGGTAGCAAAAAATCTAGAGGTGAGCAATAATCAAACCGTTAACCAAAACCAAACCAAACTGAAAATCGATGAAGTCGAACCAAAATTAACTGAAAGTGAATTAACCAAAAATCGGTTATTGCTTTTTGTTGTACCATCGGTTAACCGAAACTAACCATACCAAACCATTTATATTTTATATATTTCTAGCTTTTGTACCTCTATTTCATGTATTTCATATTTTATACTTTCATTTCATGTATTCATACATCCATTTCATGTATTTTTGTTTTGATTATTGTTATCACAGATATCGTTGTAGTATTGGATTTTTTATATATAAGTTTATATTTTATTGGCCCATTTTTTTCTAGTCGCACAGAGCCGCCCCTGAATTCTTCTATGCGACCCTAATCTTTATAAACGACCCTAATCTTATAAATGGATATAATCATCACCATCATTAGCATGGTATACGACATGTATCGAGGATGTAATGGGATAATGATATGGCATTTTGGTACCGAAGGGAAAACAGGCCCATCCCTAGGTAGCAAAAAATCTAGGGGTGAGCAGTAACCAAACCGTTAACAGAAATCAAACCAAAAATCGATGAAACCGAATGGAAATTAACTGAAGCTGAAGTAACCAAAAATCAGTTATTAGTTTTTTTTTACCATCGGTTCACTGAAATTAACCGAACCAAACCGAATCATTTATATTTTATATATTTCTAGATTTTATACCTCCATTCATATGTTTATACATCTCTTTCATATATTTATACCTACATTACATGTATTTCTAAGCAAAAAATTTAGCCCTTGTTTAATTTGGTTATTAACCGAACCAAAAACCGACAAATTAACCGAATAAACCGTACCGATGACTTCGGTTACAATTTTGGTTAATGCTAATAACCGAACCAAAACGAGCACATCTCAAAAAATCCATACTAAATATTGCGGAAATGATCATCCAAAAGCGCCTAAGCGCTGCCCCCCCCACCCACCCACCTTCTCTATATCTCTAACTCTTCATTCTCTTCTTTCTTTCTCACTCCCTCTCACATACTCACACATACTAGGTTATAGACTCGTGTACGTATTACACGAGATTGTATATTACAAATGACATAATAATATAATCCATAAAAAAATTCATGTGTCCCCGCTTACGGTATGCGCATATAATGTCTATATGTGTGGGCCCTCGGGGGGGCAAAAGTGAAAGTGCACTAATTTTAACGTTATTTACTAATTTCATGAAAATAACATTAAAAACGGGGGACGGTTAATCATGCATCATGTGGTGGCATTGATATCCGAATGACAAGGGGGTACATGCAGTAATCGGCCTTTACTGAGTGTTATGTGCCTTATGTCCAAGGTTTGATGCAAAACTACTATCGAGCCGAGGGTCTCACTGGAAGCAGCGTTTATATTCCTACAGGGGTAGAGGTAAGGTTGTCTACACCTTACCATCCTCAGACCCTACCTTAGCTTTGCTATTTGTAACGCTTCGCATATTTGTACTTTCCTTATTTAGAAAGTATTGTTGTAATTCTATTTTTGGAAACTTGTAATCATGTTGTATTCTATTTCGTCTCAACGTTGTAATCCGAGACTAGTGATCATAATAAAAATTCAAGTATTTTATTCACAATTGTGTTAAACATTAAACTTGTTTACATATTTATACTCAAATTCAATGCTTTAAACACCATTATACATGTTTCATATTTGCACCATACACATTTATGATCACTACACGTAAAACCGGCTAATACGCATAACGTAATCGAACTCAGAACTACGAGAGAAAGGGAAGCACCTCTCGCTAGAAAGGACCCCTTTTGTGCAAAAGGGCATGTCGCCCGAACTCCCCTCTCGCCCCAATTTCACCCTTAACCTATAAATAGGTGCACTACTTCACTCATTTCTCCTTCCAGTCGCCCAGAAACACTCTCAAACGCTCTTAACTTCTCCCTTGCGATCAGAAGCCATTTCGGTATATTTTCTATCTTTTCTTTTATTTTTATTACATTTACTTGCATTTTAATTCCCTTTCTCAAACTTTTCCTATAAATCTTCTTGATTGAACACATCTCATGGATGGTTTTCAAGAGTTTGCTTGGGCTAACTGATGTTGAAACCTCACCACATAAGAGATTCGAATCAAGATCTACAACTTTGGTGTTTCTACAACTTGTTCATACATTTCATTTTAATTTCTGTACAATCTCGGTGGAATCTGGTACCCATCAGACCCTCAACTCAGTTCATAGTTGTGGGTTTACATTAGGGTTAATTTCCACTAAGAAATGAACTGTTTCGGATAGATCAAATAAGCATTTTTGACCAAACTGACACCTTTCGCACAACAGGAGAACCCTTTCACACGAAAGGGGACTGTTCACATGTTTTTGCTTCGATTTCATTTCCGTTTAATGTCAGTTCATCAGAGATGAACACCAAATAGTTTGCTAGTCATAAAGTAAGTTAACCTCCTCCATCCTCCAACACTTGGCTCATGCCTTCTATGTTGTGTTGGCACACCTGGGTTGTCCTTACTTGACTGTTTGGCCATTTTTACTTTCTGTTTCAATTTGTTTAACAACTAATGTTATTGTTTATGTTTAAATCAGTTCACAAATAAGTTTTAGGCGTAAATTCGCATTCAATCAAGACCGGTCGCACGAGTAGGCACCTTGTCACACGAAACGCTACTGCCTTTCGCACGAAAGGGCCTCCTCTCGCCCGAAGGTTCTGTTACTCGTTTTATGTCATACTTTTCTCGCATTTTAAGATCTGATCCGAACCTTTTCACATCAGAATACTTACACCTTTGTTTACCCATTTAGGGTGACTTTGGTGTGCCGGTCCTCATCTATTCAGCTCTCGGTTTTCGTGGAATCTACTCGAAACTGTGAGTATACTCGACCCTTTTTTCATTTTATACACTTTGGGTGCAGCATAAACATATATACAAAAACACGCAACACTATTAAACATGTTTATCAATCACACTCTATCCACTATTAAACATAAAACTTGTTATACTTGCTAATCCCATATGTTATGTTTACATGTGTCTATATGCTCATTAACTTTGCAAGCCTACCTTAACAATTATAGCGCTATAGGACTAACGCCTTGTCCGTATTCTTGTGGTATTGTTAAGTAAACACTATTACACCCTCTTCGTTTCGACGATGTTGGGTAATCACGATTGCGTGAAACTCTGGTTTAACATATAGCTTACACTAGTACAGCATGTTAGTAACATTGTATACATTTATTCATGTTAGATATGAGCACAATTAAACATTTTCATTATTATCTTATGTATCAAACTTGTATACTCGCTAACATATTTGTTGATCATATTTTAATACATGTTGCAGGTCGTTAGATGATAATCACATAAACAAGTTTAGGGTGGACTTAGATACACGCTTAAACAATGAACCATGTTTTATTTCATGTCCTGTTGCTACAATTTTGATGTATTTGCTTTGTTGAACAATGTATTCATGTTAGCATTTATGAAATCTTGATTAATTAATTATTGTCACAATTAGTGTTATGATGCTATGAACAATTGGTGGGATTTACTGAGTATGATGATGATGATGATGATGATAAAAAAAAATCATGTAAGACTTTTTTTTCCGGATGACAATTCACACGGCTAATTTGAATTTATCACAAAAACGAGTATGTGTTAATAAGTGTAACACCCCGTGTTTTCGAATGTCAAAGTCACAGTCAAAGTCCAAGTCAACTTTGACTTCTTTGACTGTTAATGTTTCTTTTGCTTTTTGTAGTATGTGGAGTAAGTGTTGTCTAAATAAAATGATCGAATGATTACTCAATGCGACCGACTTACGACTGTGAATAGTAGGAAGTAACAATGCGATAAAGTTAACTAATCAGTAATCAAACCGATCTAAGTATCATCGAACTCAAAACTCGAATTACGCGAATTTTGGTGTGGTTATACGTGTGTGTGTGCCTTATGTGTTACCTGTGCGTGTTTACTTTATGTTTTGTGTGGTGATCAATCGAAACTCGAAAAGCCATCAAACTCAATCGGAACCGACATCGAAATGTGAATTATAGATGATTGTATGTTAGATATAGTAGTTGGGACTGAAAGTAATTTGAATAGGAAACTCTATCGTATTCGTCGAAATCGAAATATCCAAAATCGTCGCAAAACACTCAAAAAGGGGTTCCTGGTCGAACAGGAATCACTGATCGAACAGGCTAGCCGATCGAACATGTTGTTCGATAGAGCAGCCCAACCGATCGGAGACCCTGACCGATCGGTTACCACTTTCCTCTTTTGGAGCCTATAAATAGGGCTGTCATTGTCTTCTTTTCCCCTTTTGGAAAGCTCTGACCAAACCAGCCCTTGTTCTTCACCTTTTCTCGGATTTCTCTCAACTCCGGTAAGTTTTCATCCTAATTCTTGTACGTTCTTGATCAATGCATGATTCTACACCTTTCTATCTTTAAAAACTTGATTTCTAACCGTGAAATCACCAAGATCTACATGTTCTTGGATGATGTCATCATGGTGTTCTTGAAGAACAACATACTTTGGCCTCATTCAACCATGAATAGCTAATATCTAACTGATTTCCACATAGACAAACTAAAATCTATCATAGATCTAGACATTTCCCCGATTTTAGGTTAAACGTTAAATTGCCGTTCCGAACAGTTCACCGGCCGGACTTGGGTGATTCCTGTCCGAACCGGTGAAGCAAGTAAGAACCCACGTTCTATGGTTTAACTCGCCGTCAAAATTACCTCAAAATCATATCAAAACAACCGAAACAGCCAAGTGGCAGACGAAAGGCCGACCAGGTCAGAATTGCTGGCCGAACGGCTAGGCAGCCGATCGACCGGGCCAGCCGATCAGCTAGCACATGGTCCCTCGCTTTTCAAACTTCATGAAGTATGCTATTGACGAAGTGATGTTCTATCGAATATGCTAATCGATTGGTAAACATTACTCTTCGGATCATGAGATACTATGCTTCAGCACTTAACCGATTTTATAACTTGTTCGTAGTATGGAGTGCCACCCGATCGAGCATGTTGTTCGATCGAGTGACATCCTGCTGAGAACTACTTCTGAAGTTCCTAACCGATCGGTTAAGCCGGCCGATCGAACAGACCGTTCGATCGATCGACCTGAAAGGTAAGAACACTTCAGTGTTCTCAAATACTACAACGAAAACTTCAAAAGTTCAAACCATCATACACAAACATATCAGAGGAAGAAACAATCCACTCGAATGGCCCAGCCGATCGAGCCTACCGGCCGATCGAACAGGACTGTTCAAACGGACTTTCAAACCGAATGAACAGCCCGTTCGATCGAATCTGCTGTTCGATCGACCAGGTTATTCGATCCATTACCCTCGTTTGCATTTCCGCGTCACTCATTGTTGTGCTATCGAACTATTCAGGCTAACCCTATTCTCAGCTACCTTCAATCCATAACCAATCACTGTGAGTATACTCGACCCCTTTTGCTTTCAACACTTTTGGGTGTTACATACGTTACCTATCAAATTCACAATCGAACACGATATTCAAACTATTAGAACGCTAACCGAATGCATGTATTACGTGACTAAATGAATGCTTGTTGTTATGTTTACACATGGAATGCTTTCTACCTGCCTTAGCAACATGGTACTATAGTTTGGACTCAGCACCCGTTCACACGGGGGTTGTTAAGGACAATTACTTGCATGGATTATGGTGGTAATCATGTATTGCGAACTGTCTCGGACAGTCAACCCGTAGTCGTTGGTATCGATGGACCCATGTCGATAATTAACATGCTTTGTTTTCCTCTGTGTACTTGCTGGTTATGAGTAAACTATTCGAACTCTATATACTATTATCAAACTTGTATGCTCACCTTTACATTATATGTATTGACTTTACTTTAACGTATGTGCCAGGTGTTTAGGATGCTTACTTGCTCTTCTTGCTGTGAAATAGAGGCTAGGAAAGAGTCTAGAAACCAAGACAATTATTATTTATGTACTTAAATCTGAGTGGTCGGAACATGTTTTGTTTGAAGGATATCTATGTCTGTAATAACTAAATTTATCTTATGGGTCATGGTATGGGACGTGAAATTTAAACTATTCGGTAATAATAGTTGTTATGGAATTTCTTTGAACAATCTGTTTCGCTCAGTGCCATGCCTCGATGATTCCGCCATCGGTTGGGGTGTGACAGATTGGTATCAGAGCCATAACTATAGGGAATTAGGCTAGACACGACCTAGTCCGGGTCGCTGTCTTAGAGACCTAGACTATAGCTAGGAACCATCAGACCAAGTTTATGTGCTTTATTCTGCAATTCTTTGCTATCACTGCACCCGAATTTCCAGTCTAAGGTCAAGCGATTCAGTCAGGATTAGGTGTGAAAACCGCAAACTCCCGACTAAATTGCCTGACCTATGACGATTTTATCCATTTACTCATGCTTATCCTGATATTTTCACTAACATACAAGGAGAGTTATACCAAATCAGGAGTGAAATCCCCATTTTGATGAAAATTCTTCTTAGATTTTCTTAACGACAGGGGAGGAATTGTTAAGCCAGGGGTGAAACCCTAACCTTGACAATTTGTTCCGAACTTTATTGCATCTCACCAAAGCTTCGACGGACTCCAACGACCTGAACTCACAAGTATGACCTAGGGAATGCGTGTAGAATGCCTAGGAATCGAGGCAGAAACACGACCTCTAGAGTCGAAAGTGATGACAAGTCCACTGTGAATAGTCGAACTGCCTTGGTTAGCCGATGTCTAGTAGCCGCAGACAATCTATCACCCGATTTTATGCGTTTCGATTCTGAGAACCGCAGCCGCGTACTCTGATGACTCGTTGATTTTATACGTTTATGTGTGCTTTATCTGTTTACATCTCTGGCAAGTTATTCGATTTTGCCACCATTTCGAACAACACACACGACTCGCATTGCCGTTTTGTCTCAATTCGATCTCCAGTTGCTGCAATCTAGACGATATCAAACTAGGTTATGCTATACGACTAAGTTAGGCTATACTATACGATGCTATTCGATATGCTATACGTGATCGCTATACGAACGACATGCGAGCTTGAAAGGATAGGTTTCTATATTCTGACTGACTCTATGCTTACGTGTCTATGTGCTTCTGTGAATCTGTGCTCTAATTGCTTATGTGCTACTGTGGTTATGTGAATTTTGTGCCTTTTGGTGTTTATGTGGTTATGTGATTCGTTCCTTGCTCGTGTTCCTGAGCTTTAGTAGTCTAGACGTGTGAGGAGAGATTCGATTTCGTTGTGTTGAGTCATGTGATGATGTCTGTTGCAGACCATGTTGTTGTCTGGGTCCCGACACCACCTGACTCGTCAAGAGAAGAGAGACAAGCGTCTCGACGCCATCATCGCCAAAAGTGTAGCAAAGGCTGTGAGCAACGTTTATGAAAACGCCAGCAAGTCGTCTGAAGAATCGAGAACAGACGCTCCCAAAGATGCCAACAAGGCTGCTTTCAATTTCAAGCACTTCAAAGCATGCGGACCCAAAGAGTTCACCGGGGAAGATGGCCCTACTGCCATGTTCCACTGGTTCGACTCAGTCGAAGTCACTCTGCGCCAAAGCGGATGTCCTGAAAATTTCCGCACTCTCAATGCTACAGGCGTCTTCCAGTCCCGTGCTCTAGACTGGTGGACAGCCGAACGGAACAAGCGCGGAAATGATGCAGCTTACGAGCTAACATGGGAGGAGTTGAAGGCAATTATGATCGACGAATTCTGCCCTCCTCATGAACGCCAAAAGCTGGAGGACGAGTTTTGGACCATCAAGCAGAAGGATGGAGACAACGCTGCTCTCACTGCTCGCTTCAAGCAGCTTAGCATCATATGTCCCGATCAGGTCAAGACCCCAGATCAAACCATCAAGAAGTACATTCGAGCTCTGCCCGATTGTGTAGCCGACTTTGTTCACGCCGCCAAGCCAGCAACGATTGAAGAGACTTACCTACTCGCCGCTGAGGTCAATGACAAGTGAGTGAAGTCTGGCTTTTGGGATAAGCAAACCAAGTCTCTGCACCAAGCCACCGCAACAGCACCCACCGACACCGCCACTACTCAATCCTCCAAGTCATCAAGAAGAAGGAAGAAGCACAACAACAACAGCTCCAGCAACAAGAGCTGTGCTGCCGCAACAACTGTTGCTCCTCTACAAGTTGTACCAGCTCAGCAGCAACAGCACCACCGCTCAGCTCCAGTGATCAGCGCACCGCCAGCAAAGCGTGCATACACATGCCCTCACCCGCTTTGCCCGACATGCTCGTATCATCATCCAGTGGGTCTAGCCTGTCGTTTTTGCGGTCACTGCAACCTTTACGGTCATTTCACTGCGAACTGTCACTTTGGTCCCCGTCAAGCCCCAGTGCAAGCTACTGTCCACCAAGCTCTGCTCCCCGCCCCTCAAGGCCAACAAGCAGCTCAAGCACCTGCAGTCAATGCTCGAGTATGCTTTGCATGTGGTGATCCTAACCACTTTGCAAATAGGTGCCCGAACAGGGTGGTTAAGCAAGAGCCCCAGCAGCCCCAGCAACAGCAGCAAGCCGCCCATGCTCGAACCTTCAACATCAATGCCCGTCAGGCTCAGGCGGATAACAACGTGGTCAATGGTACGTTCCTTGTGAATGGTATTTATGTATCGTGTTTGTTTGATACTGGAGCCGATAACTGCTTTGTGTCGTTTGAATTCGAGAAGCTCCTTAGTTGTAAGCGCTCTTATCTGTCCTCGTCATTCGAAGTCGAAGTCGCTACTGGAAGAACTGTCGCCGTTAACTCTGTTCTCCGTGATTGTACTCTGGAGCTCAACAATCACATCTTCCCAATCGACCTTATTCCGATGCAACTCGGAAGTTTCGACGTCATAGTAGGCATGGACTTTCTTCGCGAAAACCATGCTGAAGTTGTGTGTTTTGATAAGATGATTCGATTCTCGCTCGCAAATGGTGATCTTCTATGTGTATACGGTGAAACAACGTCGAAAGGTCTCAAGTTAATGTCATGTGTCCAAGCCAGGAAGTACCTCCGCAAGGAGTACAAGGCTTTCTTGGCCAACATAGTAGTAGCGGAAAAAGGGAAGAAGGAGAAAGCTGAAGTCAAAGACGTTCCAGTGGTTCGTGAATTTCCTCAGGTGTTCCCTGATGACCTTCCTGGACTACCGCCAAGTCGTGATATCGACTTTCGTATCGACCTTATTCCGGGAGTTAACCCTGTTGCCAAAACCCCGTATCGACTCGCTCCATCCGAAATGCGGGAACTCTCGAACCAACTCCAGGAATTACTTGAAAAAGGCTTTATTCGCCCGAGCACCTCTCCTTGGGGCACACCAGTCCTTTTCGTCAAAAAGAAGGATGGGTCATTCCAAATGTGCATCGATTATCGGGAATTGAATAAGCTAACCATTAAGAACCGATACCCTTTGCCCCGAATCGACGACCTATTTGATCAGCTACAAGGTGCCAAGTGTTTCTCGAAGATCGATCTATGTTCAGGCTATCATCCATTGCGGATTCAAGAGGAAGACATCCCCAAAACCGCTTTTCGAACCCGATATGGCCATTATGAATTCGTTGTTATGCCTTTTGGTCTAACTAACGCACCCGCGGTCTTTATGGATCTGATGAATCGCGTGTGTAAGCCTTTCTTAGACCGTTTCGTCATCGTGTTTATTGACGATGTCTTGATCTATTCCAAATCGAAGACCGAACACGCGCAACATCTACGTTTGGTTCTCGAGTTACTTTAGGGGAACCAACTCTATGCCAAGTTCTCCAAGTGTGAATTCTGGTTAGAAGAGGTTCAGTTTCTGGGTCACATCGTGAATAGTCAGGGAATACACGTCGATCCCGCGAAGATTGAAGCCATCAAAGGTTGGATTACGCCTAAGAACCCGTCTTAAGTTCGTTCTTTTCTCGGACTAGCGGGCTATTATCGACGATTTATTGAAGGATTCTCCAAGATCGATGTGCCGCTTACCGCTCTTACCCATAAAGACAAGCCTTTTGTGTGGGGAACCGCACAAGAGTCTGCCTTTCAAACCCTCAAGCACATGTTGTGCAATGCTCCGATTCTTACACTGCCCGACAGAAGCAACGACTTCGTTGTCTATTGTGATGCTTCCGCCTCGGTTGTGTTCTTATGCAATGGGACAAGGTTATAGCTTACGCATCTCGTCAGCTCAAGATCCACGAGAAGAACTATACAACCCATGACCTGGAGCTAGGCGCAGTTGTCTTTGCGTTAAAGATTTGGCGACACTACCTGTATGGTACCAAGTGTACGATCTTCACTGATCACAGGAGTTTACAACATATCTTTAATCAGAGGGAACTTAATATGCGTCAACGCCGATGGGTAGAACTCCTCAACGATTACGACTGTGAGATTCGTTATCACCCAGGCAAGGCGAATGTGGTTGCCGACGCGCTCAGCAGAAAGAGTTATGTGCTCAGTATCCGAAACGTTCAAGCCCATCATAACCTCGAAACCCTCATCCGCGAAGCTCAACATGCTTGCTTTAACGAGCGTACATTGAAGAAAGAGAGGATCTATCACGATGGAGCTCAGTTAGTAAGCAAATCTGATGGGATTTTCTACTATCTGCACCGAATTTGGATCCTTAAGCGGACTGATTTGCGAAAGATTATCATGAATGAAGCCCACAAATCCCGATATTCTATTCATCTCGGCGCTGATAAGATGTACCAGGACCTGCGTTATAAGTACTGGTGGCCGGGCATGAAACGGGATATCGCTCTTTACGTTGGAAGTTGCTTAACTTGCGCAAGAGTCAAGGCTGAACATCAAAGACCTTCTGGCTTACTCGAACAACCGCCGATACCTATATGGAAGTGGGAGAGTATAGCTCTGGATTTCATAACGAAACTTCCGCCCACGCCATCAGGTCACGACAGTATCTGGGTCATTGTTGATCGTTTGACCAAATCTGCCCACTTTTTGCCGATACGAGAAGACTATAAGGTGGAACGACTAGCCCAAATCTACACCGACGAGATCATCTGTAATCATGGTACGCCTCGTGACATCATCTCAGATCGTGACGCTCGGTTTACTTCGAGATTGTGGGAAACGTTTCAAGCGGCTCTTGGTACGTCGCTTAATCTGAGTACTGCATTACATCCACAAACCGACGGACAGACTGAAAGAACGATCCGTACTCTTGAAGACATGCTCCGGGCGTGTAACATAGATTTTGGTGGTAGTTGGAACAAACACCTGCCATTAGTCGAATTCTCGTACAACAATAGTTACCATGCCAGCATCCAAATGGCACCCTTCGAGGCCTTATATGGAAGGAGATGTCGTTCTTCTATTGTGTGGCACGAGATCGGTCATTCGCAATTAACCGGTCCCGAGATTCTACAAGAAACGACCGACAAAATCCACCAGATTCGAGACAACTTGGTGAAAGCTCGGAACAGACAGAAAAGTTATGCCGATAGAAGACGCAAGCCCCTTGAATTTGAAGTTGGCGACTACGTACTCCTAAAGGTATCTCCTTGGAAGGGTGTAGTCCGATTCGGCAAGAAAGGGAAGCTCGTGCCTCGATATGTTGGACCTTTTAGGATTCTGGAAAGGATCGGAAAAGTCGCCTACAGACTCGAACTACCGGAAGAACTCAGTAACGTCCACCCGACTTTCCATGTGTCTAACCTCCGAAAATGCCTTGCGGATCATGATCTAATCGTACCGCTCGACGATCTTCAGGTCAACGAAACCTTACACTTCGTGGAAAAGCCTGTTGAAATCATGGATCGCCAAACCAAGCAACTCAGGCGCTCACGCATCCCTATCGTGAAGGTCCGATGGGAAGGCAAGCGAGGCGCGGAGTTCTCTTGGGAACTCGAAAGCAACATGAAGGCCAAGTACCCGCAATTGTTTGAATAAAGATCTGAAACGTCAAATTGGTAAACGACTCACGGCGATGTGCAGCTTCGAGCCTAATTTCGGGACTTCTTTGACTGTAACACCCCGTGTTTTCGAATGTCAAATTCAAAGTCAAAGTCCAAGTCAACTTTGACTTCTTTGACTGTTAATGTTTCTTTTGCTTTTTGTATTATGTGGAGTAAGTGTTGTCTAAATAAAATGATCGAATGATTACTCAATGTGACCGACTTACGACTGTGAATAGTAGGAAGTAACAATGCGATAAAGTTAACTAATCAGTAATCAAACCGATCTAACTATCATCGAACTCGAAACTCGAATTACGCGAATTTTGGTGTGGTTATACGTGTGTGTGTGTGCCTTATGTGTTACCTGTGCGTGTGTACTTTATGTTTTGTGTGGTGATCAATCGAAACTCGAAAAGCCATCAAACTCAATCGGAACCGACATCGAAACGTGAATTATAGATGATTGTATGTTAGATATAGTAGTTGGGACTGAAAGTAATTTGAATAGGAAACTCTATCGTATTCGTCGAAATCGAAATATCAAAAATTGTCACAAAACACTCAAAAAGGGGTTCCTGGTCGAACAGGAATCACTGATCAAATAGGCTAGCCGATCGAACATGCTGTTCGATCGAGCAGCCCAACCGATCGGAGACCCTGGCCGATCGGTTAGCACTTTCCTCTTTTGGAGCCTATAAATAGGGATGTCATTGTCTTCTTTTCCACTTTTGGAAAGCTCTGACCGAACCAGCCCTTGTTCTTCACCTTTCTCAGATTTCTCTCAACTCCGGTAAGTTTTCATCCTAATTCTTGTACGTTCTTGATCAATGCATGATTCTACACCTTTCTATTTTTCAAAACTTGATTTCTAACCATGAAATCACCAAGATCTAAGTGTTCTTGGATGATGTCATCATGGTGTTCTTGAAGAACAACATACTTTGGCCTCATTCAACCATGAATAGCTTATATCTAACCGATTTCCACATAGACAAACTAAAATCTATCATAGATCTAGACATTTCACCGATTTCGGGTTAAACGTTAAACTGCCGTTCCGAACAGTTCACCGGCCGGACTTGGGTGATTCCTGTCCGAACCGGTGAAGCAAGTAAAAACCCATGTTCTATGGTTTAACTCGCCGTCAAAATTACCTCAAAATCATATCAAAACAACCGAAACAGCCAAGTGGCAGACGAAAGGCCGACCAGGTCAGAATTGCTGGCCGAACGACCGAGCCAGCCGATCGGCTAGCACATGGTCCCTCGCTTTTCAAACTTCATGAAGTATGCTATTGACGAAGTGATGTTCAATCGAATATGCTAATCGATTCGTAAACATTACTCTTCGGATCATGAGATACTATGCTTCAGCACTTAACCGATTTTATAACTTGTTCGTAGTATGGAGTGCCACCCGATCGAGCATGCTGTTCGATCGAGTGACATCCTGCTGAGAACTACTTCTGAAGTTCCTAACCGATCGGTTAAGCCAGCCGTTCGAACAGACCGTTCGATCGATCGACCTGAAAGGTAAGAACACTTTAGTGTTCTCAAATACTACAACGAAAACTTCAAAAGTTCAAACCATCATACACAAACACATCAGAGGAAGAAACAATCCACTCGAATGGCCCAGCCAATCGAGCCTACCGGCCGATCGAAGAGGACTGTTCAAACGGACTTTCAAACCGAACGAACAGCCCGTTCGAGCGAACCTACTGTTCGATCGACCAGGCTATTCTATCCATTTACCCTCGTTTGCATTTCCGCGTCACTCATTGTTGTGGTATCGAACTATTCAGGCTAACCCTACTCTCAGCTCCCTTCAATCCATAACCAATCACTGTGAGTGTACTCGACCCCTTTTGCTTTCAACACTTTTGGGTGTTACATACGTTACCTATCAAATTCACAATCGAACACGATATTCAAACTATTAGAACGCTAACTGAATGCATGTATTACGTGACTAAATGAATGCTTGTTGTTATGTTTACACATGGAATGCTGTCTACCTGCCTTAGCAACATGGTACTATAGTTTGGACTCAGCACCCGTTCACACGGGGGTTGTTAAGGACAATTACTTGCATGGATTACGGTGGTAATCATGTATTGCGAACTGTCTCGGACAGTCAACCCGCAGTCGTTGGTATCGATGGACCCATGTCGATAATTAACATGCTTCGTTTTCCTCTGTGTACTTGCTGGTTATGCGTAAACTATTCGAACTCTATATACTATTATCAAACTTGTATGCTCACCTTTACATTATATGTTTTGACTTTACTTTAACGTATGTGACAGGTGTTTAGGATGCTTACTTGCTCTTCTTGCTGTGAAATAGAGGCTAGGAAAGAGTCTAGAAACCAAGACAATTATTATTTATGTACTTAAATCTGAGTGGTCGGAACATGTTTTGTTTGAAGGATATCTATGTCTGTAATAACTAAATTATCTTATGGGTCACGGTATGGGACGTGATATTTAAACTATTCGGTAATAATAGTTGTTATGGAATTTCTTTGAACAATCTGTTTCGCTCAGTGTCATGCCCCGATGATTCCGCCATCGGTTTGGGTGTGACAATAAGTAACACTGAAAATACTATAATAAGTCATGTATTATATGACTTAAATTGTAACATTCCACATTGGTTGTGAAGGGGAACGAAAGCTTCCTTATAAGGGGCTTGATACATTCACCATCATGACGTGTTTTAAATCCGTGAGCCGATGGTGGTACGTCCCAGGCATAGCGGACAATATCATGGTGCGGTTACGCTGGGCTGTTAAAGATGATATCAGAGCCAGAGACCGGACTGGTGTGCCAGCGAGACGCTAGGCCCCGTAAGGAGGGTGGATTGTAACATCTCATATTGGTTGTGAAGGGAAACAAAGGCTTCCTTATAAGAGGCTTGATACATTCACCATCATGACGCATTTTAAATCCGTGAGGCAATGGTGGTACGTCCCGGCCATAGCAGACAATATCATGATACGGTTAAGCTGGGTTGTGTTAAGAATCTGGTTTACATCCTAGAGGTCTCAAGTTCAAATCCCATTGGTAACATTATTTACAAATGGGTGTTTGACCATTGGTAAAGACAAAACCTTTAAACACCTGGGTTTGAGAGGGGTGGTCTTGGGTTCAAGTCTCATAAACAATAGGGATTAAAAGAAATTCGTCGTTAAAAAATGTAATACATATACACACACAACACTAGTAGGACGTACGCGCGTTGCAACGGAAACACAATACTTAGACAATGTTTTGATAACTGGAGGAGGGATCTAACCGATTCCGAATCACTTAAACCGTAGTGCTTTCATTAACGGCTTAACTATTTGAAAATGTGTGTTACATTCACTTCAAATATCTATCACAACACTTAAAAAGGCAAATAAAAATGAATTACGGGATCTCATAGGCGCATATGATGTTTAATTAAAACAAACCTTATGCTCTTTGAAATGATACAAGACAACTACTGTAATATAGTCTGCAACAATGAGAGCATTTATACAATCTATGTAACGATATAGGGTAGTAACATCGTATTCTCGAATTTCATGTGAAAAAGAATAGAAAAGAAAAGATAAAATTGATTATTACTGAGTTTAATTGAAAAAAAAAACTTAATGAAAGTAATAAGATTTTATGTTTTTCATTTAAAGTGAAGATAAAAAGAAAATAATTTTATAAGGATATCTTGTAATGATAAATTTGAAAAAAAAAAAAAATTAAAGAGTTGTTATATTATTATTCTCTATTATTATTTTGAGTTGTCTCCCTTCCTTGCATATCCTCTTCAAAGTGAAAGGAGAGTTACTAAAGTTTGTTCTAAAATAATATGGGTTTATAGATAACGAACTTTAACCACAACAACCATAATACATATAATCTAGTTTAAAAATAGGACATTATGCTACACATATTTTATGGCTTATTTTGTTTCGCCAAACGATCTAATAAGTTTCGATTATGATTTAATTTTTTCGGTTGTTTCGGTTATTTACCTTTGTGTCCATTATGCTTTTGCGGATTGGAGCGTGAAACTAGTTGTTATGTTTGAATAGAAACATTTACGTATCATCATGTACATAGAATAGACCATGAAAGTGCACAATGTGCACATAAACAAAGGATAATGGAGGGGACACAAGTGTTCTTATGTAAAAATGCAATATACTCATCAAATCAAGCTTTATTTCCTAATGCATTGAATATGTTCCATAACCAGAAATAGAGGTCAATTCAAAACCTAACAAATAGTACAACCGTTTAATGATCATCTTTTATGTCGTTTCAATAATAACAATATAGTCTTTTGTGTGAGAGAAGCATTTTAAAGTACTGTTTTCCTTAGTTATTTTTATCATGTTGTGGGTCATTAGTTCAATAACTTGTTTCAAAGTGGCTTTTTTTACAAAATAATAATAAATAATAGTAAACATAATAAGGATACTTTCCTTATTTGTATAAAAAACTTGTAGTACCAAAACGAATTATGATAATATGTGAATATAAACATTACATAAATGGAAAGATTCAAACCAATGTCATCCACGGGTTGAGTCTTCTACTTCGTCCTTTCTCAATCAATGAACAAACAAATCGTTGCCGGTTGTGACCGATGATTGTGTTCAACAAGCTAGGGTCCCTTTAAGCGGATTTCGAGTCTCGTCTAAGAGAACTCTTATGTCTCCCAAGATACTATAGACGAAGCAATATGTATTGTCGGAGGTGGCTCATGCACCCGAGCTTGCACCATGTGACTGGTGTTTTTGCATTTGTGGAAAAAGAAAGAATTAGAGGTGCTTATCTCTAATATGTTGAGAAGGTTACTATTTGTGCGATATATGTTTTTGGTGATATATTGATGAACTTTCAAGTCCATATCGCAAATTAGAAACCAAAATTGGCCAATAAATCTTGTAATGCATTTCGATGCATTTAATCGGTCAGCTGAAACTGTCAATTTCTTCAAGGTAATGGTAGAAGCCGATGAAAAGTGGTAACCCATGAATAGCTGCAATATGTGTGCTAAATCACAAGTGAAGCAACTCAAAACCGAGCAACAAATGGAAACACCTTATTGGTAACCGAGCCACTAACTGAGTAGTGGCACACGTTCCACTCGCAGCTCATCAACAACTAGTCGTGACCTAATCAGTGACTATCGAATGGACCTTAAAAATATAAAGGCGGCTAACAAGTTTTGTCTCACCTCTTATGTGGGACAAGTTCCATCCATTTTCTTTCAAAATTCATAGCTTTGGTTTTTCTAATAACCTAACTTCGAGTATTGATATCTTATTTGTCTTAGCTTCGTTTTCAAATTACGTATAATATTATGACATGTTATTGCCATTTTGATTTATATAATAACTATTATGTTATTATTATTGATTTAGACATAGTTGTTTTAAAAACCACAATAATGCCCTTCGTCAGTCATCCTTGCATCCACCACTGGTGACGACTTGGATCACCAATGTAAACTATCTGGGACCACCCCCAACATTGCCCTTCAACTTACTCCACCCCACCCGAACCACCTTGAACTACCCCTAACAAAAGTGAGTAAAACATGAAACCAACCTTTGCAAATGAAATTAAACATATTTTAGGATGTCAAAGACCGTAAATGAGAACGTTGAGTTAAATGTGTTTTAAATTCTTGATCTTGACTTTATTTAAAGTGAAGAGATACTTTGTGTTTGTGTGTTGTAGTCAGATCGGAGCCGACGATACCGAGTTCAGCGTTCGTACTGTCAAAAAGCTCCTCAATAAACACAGGTCTCAAACCGGTTATTTTGTTTTGGAAGATTGTAAGTGGGTCCCTCTCAAGTGCAACGTGTTTGTTTGGAGGGCAGAAATGGGTAAAATCGCTACGTCTACAGCTTTAATCAGCCGGAATATTGCCGTCGATAATGCAAGTTGCGGCCTGTGCGGCGAAGAAGACGAGATGGTCGATCATCTTTTCACCACCTGTGGTTTTGCTACTATGATTTGGTCTTATATCTGCAGTTGGAGTAAATCTCAATGTTTTATTCTCTTCTCATTCAAAGACTTATTAGAAGCCCACAAGCACTCAGGTTTAAGCGATCCTAAACAAGAGGTTCTTAAAGGGATCATCAGAATAGGCTGTTGGTGTATTTGGAAAGCTAGGAACGAAGCCATATTCAACAACTCTCCGGGAAAACTAGATAGGGTCATTAGCGAGATAAAAAATTTGGGCCTTCTTTGGTATTCTTCTAGATCCAAAAACAAGTCTATAGGGTGGAACGATTGGTGTAAATATGTGATCTTGTAAGTTTGTTTTGGCTGCCTCGACTTGAGGCAGCTTGTGTTTTCTAATGATAGTTACCTTTCAAAAAAAAGTCAGAGGGTGATGTGTGTCTTTACAATGGAACAAGGGAGTCAAATCGAATAATTAAGAAATTAATAATGTGTAGATAAAAATAATTAGAAGATTAAGAAAGTCGTGACACAATTTTCATTATGTCCATTTTCCTTGAATTTAATCAACCTTTTCGATTGGTCGAATTTATATGCATTTAATTGCCTATTATTTATTATTTTAAATGCATGATTATTATTATGAAATATATTACATTGACTTATTTTTGTGTTTTATAGTTTTCAAGAAATCATGAGTTAAAACAAGGAATTTGTATAAACAATAAAAAGACGTTTAGTGACTGAAAACAAATTTGAAGATGATGAAACAAATTGATCACTTCATACTAGTAGGTTGCCTGTATGTTATAGCGGGATTTTATGTGCACATGTCGTTGTCGTCGATGCTACCAACTTGGATTGGGTGATACCATGAAAACTTGCAAAATAGAAAATTTAATTTGAAACTTTAGATAGAGGATTGTCTAAGAAAAGTCAAAGGATATAATACCTACATACATACATGGATACAATATGTGTACCTACCCAAATACATATAAGTTTCTATACATACATTCTTACACATGCCTACTATTATCCATATCTAGAAGACAAAAATTCGAAACCCAGTTCTAAAAAAAGGTCCATGTGGGAATGATATTATGATATATAAAAGAGAATGCTAAACATGTGTATCATTCGCCTTTTTCTTACCACTTGTGTCATCTTTTAGCTCCGGAAAACAAAAATATGTTAGTTTGGCGCAACCCATACATTCAATTCACAAATTAAAAACTTTTAGCTGAATAATTTATCTTTGTGTAACTTCGTTAACTTTTAGCTCAGAACCAAGTCCCAAAAAATAATCTAAAACCTGAGCAAAAACAAGTAAATTAGGGGTGTTGTTCGGGTTATTTAAGCGAGTTTTGGGTAGTCTAGATAGGGTGAATCGAATTTTTCAATAGAAAATTTATATGATAACCAAACCGAATAACATTTGAATTTATCAGATTTAGTTTAATTGGTTTCGAGTAAACTCGAGTCAGGTTTTGAATGACAGTGATGTCTAACAATGAGCACGTACGATTATTATACCAAAATTTTTCAATTTGGAAATAATTGGTATGTAATATGATTGAAAAACTATATCACTTAGACCTAGAGAAACTGGTCTTTTTTCTTGGAGTGCTAAATGTATAAATTTTTTTCTTTAAATTTAATGTTCAATTAAATTAAAGTTTTTATAAACAAATATTTTTTGATAAAAATATGTTTTTATACGAAGTTTAACTTCAACATCTAAAAGTGGGACCTGGGAAGAGTGGATGCTTACTGCTTACTACTATTAAAACCTATATAAAGAAGCAACTACTTTTGGTTTTGGGTGGTTGTAACTTGAGCTTGGGATGTGTTTCAAAAAAAAGGTATACGGTTTCTCCTTGATACATGTGTCCACACATCTACATTCTACCATCTTCCTCCCCACCATACAAACTTTCTTTCATAAAATATATCATCTGCCCCGTCTCTCAGTATTCTCTTTAAATCAGGTAATGTTTAAGTTTTGTAGGTTTGAGAAAGTGAGGGTGAGAGAGCTGCAACCACAGCCACTTCACACGCGGAAAACCGCCGGCCGACCATGAACGCCGGAATCACGACCACCACATTTGCATCACCGTCTCCTCTCGCTCTGGACTTTCGTTGTCTTCGGTGACGGTGAAGATGACGTAACAACGAGGGTGTGTTTCGGGTTATGTAGACACAGATCGACAGAGGGGGGTTTGGCCGGTCATTTCCGGCATCTTTCTGAGCTATTTCCGGCCGTCTATGGCCACTCCGGCACACCTTCAATGTGGTTTCATGTTTTATGCCTGATTCGATTTGGATTTTATGGGTTTTGGTGACGATGATGGTGTTTAATACCTGAGTCAATTTGGTTCTCGTGCTTGCTCACAATACTTATGGTGGTGGTTTTCGTTGTTCTGGTAGCAACAGTATTTGTTTGTACATTTGTTTAAAGGTTGTGATGATAGGTATTAAAGGTGGACATCAAAGATCCGACCCGTATCTTGGCGAGGCAATATTAGGATGGCATAGTTGATATTTTGTGACTATGCAACCGTGTATTTGCAGCCATGGGGTAACCCGCATCTTTTTTGTCAATTCATATTTGAGCCTCTTTTTATTTAATTTTGACTTATCTGCACATGGATCAGATTTCTGATTATGAAAATAGAATCTTGGACAAGTGGGTTTGTGTACGATTAAGTCCTTCTTGATTTTCTGGTGACTGTTAGAAACACAGCCAGGCATCTGTTGGATGTCGGTTTTTGGTTTCAAAATGATGTTTGTTTTGTAGTTTTTTAGTGATTCTTAATTTTTTGGCATGATTTTCAATTCGGTTTCTCGGTACTTAAGGCTTGAGTTTTGTTGAAAAGGTGGTTCATGTGTCGGCTCTGAAACTTTCCAAAGATTATTAGGTTCGAACGTTTATTTAAGAGAAATTACACATTTTGTATGTATGTATTTATGTGTTTGCGAAAGTTTGACTTTCAATCTGGTCATTTGTGACTGATATTATTGATGTTAAGGTTACTTTGACTAATGGAGAAATTGAGATATTTGATAGATTAAAAAGTTGAAATCTATATAGTATTACGTGTTTTTCAACTTTTTTTAATTTGAATGTGTTGATTTCTTACTGTTTTCGTTAGGTTTTGTGGGTTTGATCAAAAGATTAGCTCGAAACTCTCATCTTTATGTGCTAACTTTGTTTGACCTGTGTGGTTCAAGCGTTAACATTACAAGTTACCTTTGGACTTTCTTAGTTGGATTTCATAGATTTCAAAATGCTCCATGTAAAAGAAGCAGTCTTCAACTAGCCTGTTTAGTCATTGAGTAGATTCTTTAAAGTCCTTTACTCAGCATTATAATTAGGAATTGCTAATTAAAAGTTAAGTCGACATTATAAATAAAGCAAAGCATATGAAGACGACACTCGCTCACACGATGTACTAGCCCGCGGGGCAACGCCCGCAGGACTAAATCCTAGTTATTTCAATTTTGAGAAGTTATGAATTTTAAATTGTTTTAAAGGTTTTCAAATTCTTCTATAATTCTTAAAAAGCCAAATGCATTATATTATAAAGTAGTATACATTACATAACAATTAGAGTGAATTGCAAATTTTGTCCTTTATCTTTATACCCTTTTGCAGGCTGTGTCCTTTATCTTTAAAATTGACGAGTTTTGTACTTTAGGTTTTAAAATCCTGCACGTTATGTCCTTTAGGCCTAACCTAGTTAGTTTTTTCAGTTAACTATTGTCATGTGCCTTGCACATGAGGGTATCCTTGTCTTTTCACCTTTTCAGGGGTTATTGTGTAAAAAAGTTGTATACAAAGACTACTTTGTAAAAATAAATAATAATATTTAATTAAACAAATCTCTCTCTCTCTCTCTCTCTCTCTCTCTCTCTCTCTCTCTCTCTCTCTCTCTCTCTCTCTCTCTCGTCTTCTCTATCTCTCTCTCAAAAAACCTCTGCAGTCTTCAATTCAGCAAGCCCTAAAAAATGATGATATAGCATAGCCACACATGAGCTTTATTTTAAGAACACTTATTTGATTAAAAATATTCTACTCAACAGCATATACCAATTCAAAGAATACCTTGAAGTATTTGAATGCTGAAGAAAGGAGTTTTAACCAGTTCCTGTAACAATGGATGTAAAACTTCAATAACACTATCAATTGTCTCATAATCACAACAACAATCCTCAACAAATCCTGTATATTTATGCGAACCCTGCTCAATCAACAAGTAAGAATAAAACTAAATTAGCATTCACTATTCAGTAATGTTTTTGTTAAATAAACTCAAAATCCATTATCCTAATTCCAACCATCTCTAAACTACCAAGCTACACCAAAAACTAATTCAGAAATGACACACTCAATAACTTGCAACTACATCTAAATATGCAGAGTATTATTGAACCAAAATGGACTCACCAGAGAAATTCCAGCGTCAGTCGGTGAAATCTACCGGATCGCGGATCTAGATCTGTCAACAAACATGAATTCTGGAACAAATCGGTTCAATGTCGATGTTGAGAAATTCTGATTTAAACAGAGTGAATTTAAGAGAGTTTAGAGGGTGTTGTGGATTTATGTAGCTCTGCTTTTGTAGTAATCTGAATAGTTGGATACGGAAAGAATTATATAGATGGATTGGGAATGAACTGGAGTGGGAATAAAAGATTGGTGATTTGGGGATTTTTTATTTGTTCAAATGAGATGATTTGGTTGGTGGGTGGTGGTGATGGTTGGCGGCAACGGTTGAGAAAAGTAGAGGGGATCGGAGGTGGTTAAGGGTGGTGGTCGGAGGTGGTTAAGGGTGGTGGTCGGAGGTGGTTGTTGGTGGTGGTTGGAGAGAGGTAGAGAGAGAGAGAGAGAGAGCTAGAGAGAGGGTGTTGTTTCTTTATATATAAATGTATATACACATATTGTATTATTTTCAAATTTGTTTTTGTTTTATTTATTAACATATTTTAAAGTAATTGGTAAAAAGACTAAATTGCCCTTGAATGATCAGATTTAACAGAAAAAATTAACTGAGTTTGGCTCAAAGGACATAACGTGCGGGATTTTAAAACCTAAAATACAAAACTCGTCAATTTTAAAGATAAAGGACACCGCCTACAAAAGGGTATAAAGATAAAGGACAAAATTTGCAATTCACTCTAACAATTAAACAAACATCATATTAAATAATCTATCAATTTCGATATTTTGAAAATAATTTCTGTGTGTTTGATCATAGAGTTGATTCCCATTTATAATACTAAGTATCTTAAACCGTTTATATATACTAACTATTTTTACGGTTATATAATGGATTAAAAATAGAGGGTCTATTCAAAGGATTGTACGAACGTATGATCAATATAAGCTACAAGATGAAATCCTTACAACATAGTGATGAAATTTAACTAAACGGACTCAATAGTTGATCAAATCATAACAACACTCGACTTCTAAATAGTTAATGTTAAGATTGTGAGATTAAATATATTATTAATATAATATTTAATCTTTTAGCCATTATAATCATTTATATTATATTAGATCAAAATATAATAATAACCTATTAATAATTAGTTGGTAATTTTTGATGGACCATATTACCCTTATTAACTAATTGGGTTTCCTCTTGGGTGTATATATAAGGAGATTATTAGAGAGTTTAAGGGTTAGACAAGTTACACAATTACAACCCTCATAACATCTATTCTCGGCTCTCTCTCTCCCAACCGATTCTTCCCTAGTTTCGGTTTCATCACCATCATAACTTTACACCCTAAGGAGGAACCAGATCATCCTGACAAGTATGTCGAACTCAATGGCTGCATCTCTGACTGGATTCTCTGCTGGCCTGTCTGCTGTAACAGGTATTATTTACATGTTTTCCCTTATGTTTAACAGAACTGATACAACATGTGGTATCAGAGCATATGTTGATAAATCAGTTCTGTTTTCGTATCCATTATTCTGGGATCAAAAAATCTGGAAAACGGAAATTTTAAAGCTTTTAAATGTCATGGCTGTTTCGAGTCCTTATTGCCGAAATCCCTGTTTTTGGAAAAGAATTATTGGATAAATTGACTCGAGACCATAATGGGCAAACCTTAATATCCAAAATCTGTTAATAAAAGTCTTAAAATTTAGATTTCGAAACCCAGAATTATGTTTTTATTGTTAGGGTTCATCTTTCGTTCTAAGTAAAACTCGAAAATTCCTTAAGTTTTGAAATATAATTTGGATTAGTGGGTGTTTTTACTGATTGTGATCTGAATTTTATCTACTAAAATTTTCGAAAACTGTTAAAGAAATAATCAGTTATTATTTTCGAAATCTTTGATAAGTTTAGACCAGCATTAAAACAGGAAACATTATCCCACAATCCCAAAAATTTCGAGTTTCTAGTTATTATCACAAAACAGCTGTTAACAGTGGTCTCGAGACCATCAGATTACGACTCGAGATCATCAGTCTCGACTCGAGACCATAAGGTCTCGACTCGAGACCATAAGGTCTCGACTCGAAATCATCAGGTCCTTAAATCTTCACAACTCGAGACCAACAGATCTCGACTCGAGACCACAAGGTCTCGACTCGAAATCATAAGGGCTTAAAATCTTTATAACTCGAGACAAAGGTCTCGACTCGAGACCATAAGGTCACAACTCGAGACCATAAGGTTGCGACTCGAGACCATAATCTTCACAACTCGAGACCGTGGTTGCGACTCGAGACCATAATCTTCACAACTCGAGACCGTGTTAGTTCGATCCGCGCTAACAGGTGGTTTGCTATTAAATACTTGGTTTTGTTAACACTTAATTAACTAATCAGAATCAGATAATTTTTTACAAAACCAAAATAGCTTAACTTGAATGAGCTTCTGATGTATTAATTCTGGCCAAAGCTGATTTAATACATCTATTTATTGTTCAAGTATTATAAAAGCTATGTTGAGTATGCATTACAAACGTGAAATGTCTTAATTCTGGCCAAAGCTGATTTAATTCATTTATGTTTTGCATGCTTGACAAGTGCATAACTAAAGTGATTGTCTCATTTCTGGCCAAAGCTGATTTGTCACGATTACTTTGCACACATACTTAAATGATTACACTTCTGGCCAAAGCTGATTTGTCTTCGTTTAAGTAGAATTTTACTAAGTCTATTATTTTGATGTTAGTAATAGACATTATCACAGCTTCATAATTAAAATGGTCATTATTTATGCCTGCCTTAGTATAACATGCCCTTAGATCACATTAGAACTTCTTTCTTAGTATCATAACTTGCTCATCTTATTTCCACTATCAGCACCCAATTGCGGGATTCCACCTTTGACTGGTGATAACTTTGCTGAATGGAAGGATGCCCTCACGCTTACACTAGGATTGCTAGACTTCGATTATGCTCTTAGAGAGAATAAGCCAGCAGATCTTACTACTCAAAGTACTGCTGCTGATCAGATAGTTCATGAAAAATGGACTAGATGTAACCGCATGTCTCTCATGTCCATGAAGCAATCCATTCACAATGCTATTAGAGGCGCCATTCCTGATTCTGAAGATGCTAAAACCTACTTGGCTTCTGTGGAGGCTCAATTCAAAGGAACATCAAAAGCACACGCTAGCACTCTTATCCTCAAGCTGGTGACGACTAAGTATGATGGGAGGAGCGGCATTCGCGAGCACATCATGATGATGCATGACATGACCAATAAGCTGAAAGGGCTAGAGATGGAAATCAGTGATGGTTTTCTTGTTCACTTCATCATCACTTCGCTTCCTTCGTCCTATGAAGCATTCAAGATCAATTACAACACTCAAAAGGACAAATGGACAATGAGTGAGCTGGTCGCTATGTGCGTACAGGAGGAAGAGCGTATGAAGATGGATCGCACTACTGATGTTGCTAACTTCACAACCTCCAACTCTAAGAAGAGGAAGCACAATCATCAAAGAAAGGATGCTTCCAAAGTCCAAAAGCCTAATCCTAATACAAGTGCACCTTCCAGCTCTAAGAGCTCCTTAGCAAACCCTATTGCAAATTCTGTAACAAAACAGGACATAAGCAAAAGGAATGCCCTGATTTCAAGGAGTGGCCGGCTAAGAAAGGTAACGGTTTTTTCATGATACTTGAGTCCTTTAATTTAAATGTTCCTGCTAATTCTTGGTGGTTTGATTCTGGTTCTATGGTTCATGTAACTAACTCTACTTAGGGATTCCTTTCAATCCGGAAACTGGGAAGAAACCAAAGAACACTTAAAGTTGGGGATGATCGGGAATTAGAAGTGAAGGCCATAGGAACATTACAATTATTTTTTAAAACTAGTTTATGTATTAAACTTTATGATACCTTATATGTTCCTGAGGTAACTCGGAACCTTGTATCAGGACCAAAGTTAGACATGGACGGTTTTGTCGTTTCTCATGGTCATCGCAAACTCTCTATTCTCTATGATTCCGTTGTTTATGGTACTGGCATTCTGGATGGTGGTCTCTATAGATTAGAACTAGATGATAATTTTTCCAAATCTTTGTTGTCATATAATATTAATGAATCACTCACAAAGATGAAACAAATTCGAGACTTAGAGACTTCATCCATGTTGTGGCATCAACGTTTAAGCCACATCTCAAGAGAACGATTAAATCGTCTCGTAAAGGATGAAGTCTTACCTCCTCTCGGTTTCACTGATTTTGGGACATGTGTCAAATGTCTTAAAGGCAAAATGACATCAGCGAATAAGAAAGGTGCCACTAGGAGCTCTAATTTATTAGAACTCATTCATACTGACATTAGTGGTCCCTATCAAATCGCTGGCATCACAGGACATACTTCATTTATCACTTCCATTGATGATTATTCTCGTTACATGTACTTGTATCTTATTAAGGAAAAGTCTGAATCTCTTACAACTTTTAAAGATTATAAAGATGAAGTTGAAAAGCAATTAGATCGTCATATTAAAGTTGTGAGATCAGATAGAGGCGGTGAATATTATGGAAGACATACTGATGTGGGTCAAGCTCCTGGTCCATTTTATGAGTTTTGTAAGGGCCGGGGGATTGTGAACCAATACACCATGCCTGGTACACCTCAGCAGAACGGTGTCGCTGAACGAAGAAATCGTACCCTTATGAACATGGTGCGCAGTATGTTAGCCAACACTAATTTACCATTATTCCTTTGGACTGAAGCGTTAAAAGCAGCTGTTCATATACTCAATAGAGTTCCTTCTAAGTCTGTCCCTAAAACTCCTTATGAACTTTGGACAGGAAGGAAACCGAGTCTTAAATATATGAAAGTATGGGGCTGCATTGCTGAAGCAAAACTCTATAATCCTTTCCTAAGGAAACTTGACCCTAAAACAGTTACCTGTTTCTTTATCGGGTATCCTGATCATTCAAAGGGTTATCGTTTCTATTGTCCTTCCCATGTCACCCGTATTGTTGAAACCAAGCGTGTTGCGTTCCTGGAGGATTTCAAGGTCAGTAGGAGCAGTACCAACCCTTACGAAGAATTGCAAGAAGTACAAGACGCGGGGGGGGGGGGGAGAGACTCGTCGCTTACCATTACTCCGTTTACTCCTCTTGTACCCCATGCAACTGCACCTGAAGTCACTGAACAAATTCCATCTCCACAACCAGAACCCATTATACCTCATAACGAAGGCACATCAAACGCTCAAAACCAAGACAACGCTGAACCCAATAATCAACTCAGGAGGTCATCTAGGCAAAGAAGGCCTACTAATTGGGATGATTATGTTACCTACCTGACTGAAATGGATGCTGGAAAGCTCAATGATCCTATCTCTTATAATGAAGCCATTAGCAGTGATCAGTCTTCTGAATGGAATAAAGCGATGATTGATGAGCTTGAATCCATGAAGAAAAATGACGTTTGGGATTTGGTAGAATTACCCAACGGTGTCAAACCTGTAGGTTGTAAATGGGTGTTCAAAACAAAACTGGATCCGAATGGGAACGTTGAATGCTACAAAGCGAGATTGGTTGCAAAGAGCTACACTCAGAAAGAGGGAATTGACTATCAAGAGACGTTTTCACCTGTCTCTCGTAAAGATTCATTAAGGATCGTTATGGCCCTAGTAGCTCATTTTGATTTGGAGCTGCATCAGATGGACGTCAAAACTGCTTTCCTTAACGGAGACTTAGACGAAGATGTTTACATGAAACAACCTGAAGGTCAGGAGCATCTGGTCTGTAAGTTGAAGAAATCCATTTACGGGTTAAAACAAGCATCACGTCAATGGTACCTCAAGTTTGATGAAGTCATGAAGAGGCAAGGTTTTATGAAGAATCAAGTGGATCAATGCACCTACCTCAAGATGAGTGGGAGTAACTTTACTATACTTGTCCTTTACGTAGATGATATTCTATTGGTAAGTAATACTTTAGACATGTTGCATGAGTCGAAGCGGTTACTCTCGCATAACTTCGACATGAAGGATCTCGGAGATGCTTCTTACGTCATTGGCATCGAAATTCATCGAGATAGACACAAAGGGATCTTAGGATTGTCTCAAAAGACTTACATAGATCGTGTCCTTACACGTTACAACATGCAACAGTGCAAACCCTCCATCGCTCCAGTAATTAAGGGAGATGTTTTCGGTTCATTCCAGTGTCCGACAACAGACGTTGAAAAGGAGCAAATGAGCCAGATACCTTACGCGTCAGTAGTCGGGAGCCTGATGTATGCTCAAATCTGTACTCGCCCAGATATCGCTTATAGGCCGTTATCAAACTAATCCTGGTCTAGATCACTGGAAAGCAGCTAAGAAGGTCCTTAGATATCTGCAAGGGACGAAAGACTATAAACTGACTTATAGAAGAAGTGATCACTTAGAAGTGGTAGGTTATTCTGATTCTGACTTTGCCAAGTGCAAAGATGACAAGAAATCCACTTCAGGCTACATCTTTATGTTAGCAGGCGGACCTATCTCATGGAAGAGTCATAAACAACAGTTAACTACAACTTCCACAATGATGGCAGAATACATTGCTGTTTACAACGCAACCTGTCATGGAATGTTGCTTAGAAATCTGATCACTGGACTCAAAATCGTTAATTCCATTTCTAGACCATTGAAGCTTTACTGTGATAACTCAGCTGCCGTTAGTTTCTCGAACAGTAACAGTTCGACTGGAGCTGGTTTATATCTCGATACAAAATATTTGTTCGTACGTGAACGAGTTGAGGAAAATAATCTTTGTATTGAGTATATTAGTACTAAAGATATGCTTGCGGATCCGATGACTAAAGGTCTCCCACCTAAAGTTTTCGAAGAACATGTATCAAATATGAGACTTACTAAAGACCTTATTTAATGGCATATTGTACTAGCTTATGTTTTAATTAATAAAATTTCCTCAGTTTCATATTGTATGTCTCTAACATATGTTTTGCCGGTGTAATGACATATAGACAAATATAAATACAAATCAGACGCTAAAGGGCTTATAAGTATTTTGATCATAACTATTAGGTTTTAAATTGAGGCAATAGTATGATTAATGGGGGTCCTGGGTCGAATGATGCTTCAACGGTTGTATTTCTCTGCTATAGTTCTTGGTTTAAGGCTAAAATGAGTGTTAACTCCTGGCCAGGCTCATCTAATACTCATAATAAATGATTACTCGGCTAAGTGGGAGAATGTGAGATTAAATATATTATTAATATAATATTTAATCTTTTAGCCATTATAATCATTTATATTATATTAGATCAAAATATAATAATAACCTATTAATAATTAGTTGGTAATTGTTGATGGACTATATTACCCTTATTAACTAATTGGGTTTCCTCTTGGGTGTATATATAAGGAGATTATTAGAGAGTTTAAGGGTTAGACAAGTTACACAATTACAACCCTCATAACATCTATTCTCGGCTCTCTCTCCCAACCGATTCTTCCCTAGTCTCGGTTTCATCACCATCATAACTTTACACCTTAAGGAGGAACCAGATCATCCTGACAAGTATGTCGAACTCAATGGCTGCATCTCTGACTGGATTCTCTGCTGGCCTGTCTACTGTAACAGGTATTATTTACATGTTTTCCCTTATGTTTAACAGAACTGATACAACAAAGATGTATATGCATTCTAAAGTTTATAACTAAATCTTAAAACTAATAAACAAGTTGATTCACAAATACACATTGAAAACGAACACGTAGCTTGAAATGAACAAAAAATTATAATCATAACCTATTTTAAAGCTTATAATAGTAACGAACCTGATGCTTAGAAGGAGCAAAACTTTAGATGAACTAAACATACTCAAGACTTGATGAAATCAAATGATCGACGATTAATTGAAGTTAACCTAAGAAGATCACATTACTAGTCGAGTAAATGATTAGCTAAGTGGCTTACAGAGAAAATCAAGTTGTCTCCTCGCTTATATTTCTTTTGGGTTGAAGTGGGATGTGATTTTTTAACGACCTTCGAATAAAATCCCGGATGTCTGGGGTAACCCAATGGTAAAAGGCGGCCTCATACACCCATGATCACAAACAGCGCTGGGTAGCCCAAGCCCATCATATTCAGTTATGGGAAAAACCCACCGCCCGAAGGCCCTATGCAGTAAAACCCGCTTGGAATCAGATTTGAACTTGAGACCTGTGACATTAAACCCAAATCTTTACTTCCCTTCTAATGCCAATTGAGCTATGGCAGATTGGCAAGTGAAGTGGGATGTGAATTAAACGTGCAAAAGCCATGTTGAAAATTGAGTTTCCATATCTCTTGGGCTGGGCTCACGCTTGGATATTACTTAGTTGTGGAAAAGCCCATTAAACAAAACGAAGCAAGCCAAGAAAGTCGGTGGAACTTGCAATTGTAGGGGAGATTCGAAGAGGGGTTCCACACGTCAGTGTACAGGACTCAGGAGGTCGAGAATTGGAGAAAGATAGGAAAACCAATTTAAAGATCTCTAAACTTAGCTTATAATTCGCTTAAATTACTTTTTTTAACGGCTAAAATTACACCAAATCTGTCTTTGACGAGACTCAAACCCTTGACCTCAAGGGGAGAACATCTTAACTCCAATGGTTTTACCAATTGGATCCAACCCCCACCCCGCTTGAATTACATTTTATTCTTGTATTTTCATTAGGACTTTGTTTTAAATTAAATACTTTAAACATATTTAAAAATAAATATAGTAGTCCGTTTTAAGTAAACACCTATTTGTTAGTAAACACTTATTACGTAGTGCTTTTTAAATAATTAGTCAAGTGTCATATGTGAACATATTGTTCTACCATTTTAACTTTTTTCTAGAGAAAAAACGTTATACCCCGATAAACATTATTCAAAAAGAATTTCCTACATATACAAAAATCAAATGGGGGAATATTGTCAGACACCTACATATACAAAAATCAAATGGGGGAATAGTGCCAGGCAGCTGCCTGGCACTCTCCCATTGGACCAACATGTTTTTTGTTTTATATCCATTTTAAAATTACGTTTTTGCCCACAGCTCAAAATAAAATTACGCTTTTTGTCTCCATCTCAAAATTACCATCTTGCCCTCAATTCAAAATTACGACTTTGTCTGGCACTCTCCCATTGGACCAACCAGTTTATTATTTTATATCCCTTCTAAAATCACGTTTTTGTCCCTCTTTAAAATTATGGTTTTGCCCCAGCTCAAAATAAAATTACGCTTTTTTCCCAGCTCAAAATTACGATTTTTCCCTCCATTCAAAATAAAATTGTGGTTTTGCCCTCAGCTCAGAATTACCTTTTCGCTCCCAGTTCAAAATAAAATTTTGTTTTTGCCCCCACTTAAAAATTACGATTTTGCCCTCTATTCAAAAATGTGATTTTTCCCCGTTTAAAAATTGTGATTTCGCCCTCAATTCAAAATTACGTTTTTTCCCCAGTTCAAAATAAAATTATGTTTTTGCCCCCAACTCAAAATTACGATTTTGCCCTCGGTTCAAAATAAAATTGTACTTTTGCTTCAAGCTTAAAATTATGATTGTGCCCTTAGTTCAAATTTATATTACGTTGTTACCCCAAGTTAAAAATTACGAATTTGCCCCTGTGAAAATTTACAATTTTGCCCCAGCTTCAAATTTACAGTACTGCCATACTTTTGTGAAATTACGATTTTACCCCAGTCAAAAAATACAACTTTCCCTCAGTTAAAAAATACAATATTGTCATTGTTTTAGTTTTTTTTTTTATCAAAACTATAAAAGTGTTTTATTTTAATTGGTTGACTCGATTTAATTGTTTTTCATATCAATGAACTGACTAACACTCGCTCATTATTCAGCCATCGCCCTGCAACACGGACGGGGCATCAACTAGTGAAATACAAAAGAAAGGCACTAGTCAAGTCCGGACATACAACTAGCCCATACAAAACAACCTACAATAACTGATCAAAGAGTTAAGAAGTGGGCTTTTGATGCCAAGCCCATGATCACCAAAATGGGTTCTATACATATCGGATTTTATGGCCGGCCCATATCCTCTCTTTTTGAACCATAATTAATATTAACTAGAATTACCACCCGCCGCAATGCGGCGGGGTGCTAGTTTCATACACATTAGCTGAAGCCATATGGTTGTTACATCAAGATGTTTTTTTTTCACTCACATGCCATAATGTTGCTAACTAAGTCATACAAAAGGTTGTTGAATTCGTATGTTCACAACTTGTACAAAAGGGTTATTGTTATGTCATTTGTTGGTCAATCCCGATGACACTAAGTAGCTAAGAATATCAACGCACACATGTTAATAATTTTAGCACACAAGAAGGATTAGGACTTTTAAACCTGAGAAAAAAAGACTCTTTCATGAACAATCCATCCTGCAAGAAACATCACAAAGAAAAAACAACAAAAGTCATCATAGCCAGTGTAATTTTTACCTCTAAATAGGGTAATGATAGTTAAAGGTGCAATGTAGCATACTAGAATTTCGCAACGTCATTCTGATCTCAAATCAAACTCACGGACAAGCAAAAGTTTTAAACCGTGAACACTACCAAAAAAACACATCGCGCAGCGTAAAGTCGTAGCCGCCATAGACGGCCAGAGCCACCGACAACGGCGTGGCAACACCCTTCTCTCTGTGCTGCTCAAACGCACAGGCAAACATGTCTGCAAAATAGAACCCCAAAATACTGAGTTAACAAAAACAAAAATCATTAGAAATCAAGAAGATTATATTAATCATCATAACTGCTTTACACTTTATTAAGAGTAACTATCTCGGCCATTGAGTCGCATGATCAATAAGACATTCAAGTATATTACACACCATCATAACTTCCTCTAGAACGTTATAACGGTCTGCTGAAACTAAAATAGCAAGCATATCCGCACGACTCGACGGAACTTTGCTTCGCATATAGTTGGAAGTCTATCTGTAATATTTATTCTTTTTAGCAAGTATAAAAGTTCTTTAAAATGCAAACAATATTTTTACAAGAATAACATTAATAATCTACCTTCTTACAAGTTAACCGGTTGTATATTATATGATATTCTATTATTTTGCTTGTTATATGTTGAAATCTCTTTTAAAATAATATGTTTGTGAGCAGTGCATTATTTATTTAGTAAAGAGCAATTCAGAAGAGAAGAACACTACGAAAATTGTTTTTGAAAGGTGATTATTGTAGTGAACAAAAATAAAAGGTTGACCCGTCTTAAGACGAGATAGACGATTATGAAAGTGAGACTTAATAAATCCTCTTTGAAAAAAAACATATTATAAAGATTAACTCAAAATATCATTCAAAAAAAGTTAAAAGGGGTACGTTGTTTCAAAGTAATTATTGCAGCTTACAAACTATAATCAAAATCATATATTTAAATGATTAAAGCTAGGAATATGTAGATAACTTTACATTAGTAACCCTACAACTTATTTGCTTCTCCAAATCCCATACATATCTTACACCTTCATAAATGATTCTTTTCTTGCCCATCATGGCAACCCACAAATACTTTTTTGTCCGCATTTTTTAGATTCATATTTAATTATGTTATATGTTATTAGATGTGATGACAATAATAGTTTTGTCAAAATATACGGAAGCTGTGAACACTTTAGTACAATTATATGATTTTCAAATAGATGCCCATTTATTTTTTACCTATTATTTTTTTAACTTTTAGCAGCTTAACCAGTTACTGATACTGTACAACCCAAAGTGACCCATTTACACATAAAGGAAATTGTAAAATCTAATTTAAAGGATGAAAAAAACTAACCTTGGGAACATTGACCAATTTTGGTGGAGCTTGAACAACCTTTCTCTTCACGACCCAGAAAGTTAAAATCATCTTCTTGCTTCGCCTTCTTGTGTTTCTTTTTCCTTTCTTCTAGAAGTCTGCATAAATATTCAGTTGTTAACAAACACATATCTTTGTTCAGAAAAATCTTAAAGCTACACCAAGACCCTGAATTTGAATAATGAAACAACCTCTTTGTAGAATATGAGAAAAAAAGAATGCATTCATTCAAAGAGATTAATTTTGTAAGATACGAATAATGTGATTTTGGTCCCTCTTATTTGAGAAATAATAAAGAGAACATGGTATAAAAGATTGAAACCATACTTTTTCTTTCGTTCCTTCCTTTTTGGACCAACTGCACCTAGTTCAGCCACAAACCGAAGATCGTCTACCTGTTTCCTTTTCCTTTTCCTTTTCTTCTTTTTCTTTTCAGTAGAAAAGTTATCTATTTCATGAGTATCTTTAATCTTGGACTCAGAAGAAACCGAATCAGGTTTTTCCTTTGTAGAAAGTTTCTGCAATCCAATAACACATTCACACATTCAAATAAATAGAAATTAAAGTTCAATTTGGTTTTAAAAAAAACATGATAGTGTCTTTAGATGCGTCGGCCAAAATCTGTTTTTGATTACCTAATTGTTTAGGACTAAAGTAATCAAATTTTAGATCTCAAAAGCACTGCTTTGGCTTCAAGTATGAAAACACAACCCTAATGTTGAAATTACAGCAAGATAACTTACATTATTATCAAGTAATTTTGCAACATCTGAGGCAGCACGACTTTTATTCTCTTGACCGTCGTCCACTGATAACTTTCCAGACCCTAAAAGAAGCGAAGTTTAGAAGCCTCCCTGCCTGCCTAAAGGAGTAAAATAAAGAATAGGGGACCTGAGGTATAATAAATCCCCTTTGAAAAAAAAAACATATGAATGCATATATGTTACATCGTTAATTGAAGAATGTATCTTATATTCTTCATGATCATATTTTGTCATGACCCTGTATGCATTTTCTTTGGTCATGGATATATACATCCACCCATCCTTTTTGTTTTATTTTTCAACTGAAGAAGAAATTTTGATTGCAGTGAGACAAACAAAATAATATAATAGTGAACCTTATTCTCTGATCCTGCTGCACGGCCATCCTCTTTGACACTTGAGAAAGAGTATTAAGGTTGCAGTTGTGTTGCCATCCACCACCAATGATTCAGTTACACATCTCCCTTCTAGATGAAGTGTAAATCTGCACGCTAGCGATTGACCATCGAAACACAACCATCCACCACCACAAATCAACCTAATTCTACCCCAGTTGAACCTCTTTGATCTACTCCTTTTCAGCCTTAACCACCGGTCGCCACCACTATCAAGGATGATGGCGAAACCCTAATCTCGCCGCCGGAGTGTCTCCTGTCGTCGCCTCTTTCAGCCTTAACCACCGGTAACATCCATAAGCTATACAAGGAAGAACCTTGAATAAAGGTATTGATTTTGTGATACGGGTGAAAATTGGGGTTTCTTTTGGTGCGTGGATGAGTGTTTGGTCAACGTATGTTTGGTGGATGTATGAAGCAAGAAGCAGCAGAGCATAAAGTGTTTTTTTTTTTTTTTTTTAAAGCTCCCAAGCTCATGATACAACCTACATATGCACAAAGTTGTTGCTAATTTACAAGGTGTTAATTTATAAGGTGTTGATATCTATTAACAATCCAAGCTAAATGAATAGTGACACACAAGAGGTGTCACCACTCAATTAGGCCACGTTTTGAGAAGCCAGATGTATGGCTTCTATCAACCCACTTGCCACGCATTCAGAAAAAACCCACCGCCTACTCCATTGTTTAAAAACTCATCGCACATGAAAAATAGGGTTTGATAACCAGAGACTAGAGAAACTGAAGAGATGGGAGACAAACCGTAGACTCTCCGGCGTCGATACAGGGGATCCGCCGCACATCGCTCACCGACGTCGACATGACAGAGGGGATCCGCCGTGCGTGGCGGCTCTCTGGCGTCCACAACAGGTTATTTGTTCTTATATCTATTTCACTTACTGTTGGTTAACTGTTTGTTAATTAATATCTGTTAGTAACAGAATGGAAATGAACAGTTGTGCCTGCTGAATCACATGTCTACCACCGTTGTATATTCGCCGGTCTTCACCAACAACAGCGACACCAGTTGACAGTTACCGAGTTTTCAGGTATGATGTCTCTGTTCTTCTTCGCTATGTGTTTGCTTTCTTAAACGGCCTATGATCTGAACAGGTATGGGTTTTCTGGTGACGGGGATGTCTCGCCGGAGAAGATCGTTTTGAATGTTTTCGTTCCCCGCGTTGTTTGATATCAAAGATAGATTCAAATGAATCTAATTTTACATATAAAAATAGGCACATCAAGTATTTGTATAAATGTTCGTGAAACAAACAATGGTAAAACCCTATCAAACACTTGCACAAGCACACCAAAAATGATTTATTGTCGATATTGAAGGATATGTGAATAATCTCCGGTTCTTTGTGTGTTTTGCTGCTATTATTTATGTAGGCTAGGGTTTTTAGCAATTTTAAGATTTCCGGTTTTCGTTTTGATGTAAATCTTGTGGTTCAAATTTGCGGCAATTTTGACCTATATATGAAGTGTGTCAAATGAATGAAAGATGAATACCTAAAAGGGGAATCATTTGCCAGCCGAATAATATAGTGTTGTTAATTGTTAAAGGATTTGTTTTCATCATATTTTTCTTAATAATGTGTGTAGATTGCTCTTCATTTTGGGAGATATATCATTACCATAATGAGCACTAGAGTTGCTTTGTTAATTGGCTTCAGTTGTCAGGACTGATGATCTATTTTTTTACTTGCTAAAGATTTTGTTTTTAAGCAATATTGACTAATTAGCCCCTAAAAATGTTGACTGAAGGTGGAGATGGTCAAATGAATGATTTAGTTTACATTACAGTACAACCTTTGCAATGAACCTTGGTATACCCTTTTCTTTTCTCTTTCTTTTATTGACCCGTTACATATTTACAGATCTATATTCTTTCAGTATCTCACGATCTTGTCAACTAGGGGTGCGCATAAACCGTTAAATCCGACTAAATTGCCCTGACCACAGTAAATTTGCTGGTTCAGGCGATTTAAAGAACTGAGTTTTGACGGTTCAGCTACGGTTTGGAACTTGGAACCAGTCATTTAATCTATATTATTGTTACCTTTTCATTTTTGGAGTATGTAGTTATGTATATGTAATATGTATAATATTTATGAACACTCTTTATCGTTATAAAATAATTTAATACAAGCTAAAGGTCGTGGAAAAATGGAAAAACCATTCAAACCACTAAAACCGAGCCCTTTGCCTTTTTCGAAAACCGTAGTTTGCGGTTGGGCCCAGAATTTTCATCAAAATAGGCCAAACTAGAGTGCACAAATCGTTTTTTAGAACCTACAACTGGGTAGGAACGGGGTCCGGGTTTAGTCAACAAAGTCAAGAACTGGGTAGGGTAGGTCTGAAGAAGCCTGTATTTACCTCTGCTCGATTGAAAAAGGGTGAAGTTTTGTACCTGGAAAGTCCTACACAAAGGTACCACGCCAGTATCATGTTGTACTGTAACGTGACTAACGTCTAACTGAACTGAATCAATAACAAGTTTTTTCGTGTGTGTTTTTGTGAAGGTTTGAGCTTTGTTTTAATGGAGAGAAGATGGTGAAGTCGGGAAATGAAACGAATACGAATGGCGTTGACAGTGATAATAACAACAATAACAATAACAGTAATAACAATATGATGGATGTATTCAGATGGTCTTTGTGTAAGAAGCCTCTTCCTCAGACGCTTATGTGCTCCATCGGCACCCCTTTGCCGCCTGAACATCTAAAGGTATAATCTTTCATTTCGTTCCATTTCCGTTTGATTCCATTCCGGGTTTGAATAGTCGTATAGTTTTTTTTGCTTGGTTTAAAAAAAGTGTGCCTGGGGTGATCAGGAAAGCGCTCCAGGGCCTTGAGGCGATGCTTCATGCACACATGGGTCAAAATTGCTTCACGCACCGGTCGATGATGGCTGTGAATTAGTTGCCAGAGTTTTATACTTAACTGATGATGTTGAATATTTCTTTGGATGAGTGTAGCTTATTGGGTCGATTTGATGTATGACGGTGTTTGATATGCTGTTATCCAGGGACGGTCAGGTGGTGTCAAAGTAACATAATTTAGAGTAATTTTGCAGGTTTGTTTTGAATGAGTTAACCTAGAATCAAATGTGGAGTTTTTTTTTTTACTTTTTCTCGGCTTTGATTTTTTACAGCTCATTTCTCAATCCGGTTGGCATGCTTCAGTTATGCTTCATACTACACTTTATCTATGGTGTCGAGGCTTCTGTTTGTGGCGTTCTCACCGTTATCGTCGTTCAGATGTCATCGTCATCGGTCGTTTGGGTAATTTATTTATGGTGTCTAGGCTTCTTTTGTAGCGTTCTTATTTATGATTTCATTACGTGCGATGTCGAGGATCAAGGCAAATATGAGATTGCTGATTCACATAAAGAAGCTGAAAAGGTTGATTTTATCATTTGGAAATAATGTCTATTTATATACACGGGTGCAGGTGGTGTCTATTTATATGAATTAAAATAATTAGATGATAAATAGTGTTAATTGAGCAACTTTAAAGTGTTTTAGGAAAGGGATGAGTACTTGTCATACAAAGAGACCTGGGATTGCAAGCTAGAGTTGTTGGTGAATTGCTCCAACCTGGTGGCCACATATAATTGATGCAACTGGATTTAGAAGGTATGTAAGCTACAAACACATACATAAATGTGCATATGTAATAAGGTGGTGATTATAATTTAAGTGTTGGTTGTTTTTTTTCCTAGATTGTGTAGAGAACATAGATGCTCAAAAGGAGATGTTTTTACAATGGCGATTTGTCCAGCGGATTACAGTTGCATTCTGTAACGGAATATACAAAAACGAACTGCCACAAAATTTTATGCGATTCAACGCTTATTGTGTAGAATATAAGAGCAAATGATGTTTTTAATTAGATCACATAATGTAAACCACCACTACAAGAACAATCTTCAATGATTTAGCAATTCAATTGACTTGAATGGTTTTCCGAAGCAAAACTATTAGTTACATGTTATCAAACTGAGAACTATTCGGCTTAACGCGCCGCAACGCGCGCATGGCATAAAACTAGTTGGTTTAAAAAGTTATACCCTACTAACCAGTAGTAGGGCTGTAGAACACGAACAAGACCTTGTTCATGTTCGTTTGTTAAGAAATATATATGTGTTCGCGAACCGTTCACGAACATTTATCGAACGAGATTTTATGTTCGTGTTCGTTTGTTACGGAAATGAACTTGTGCGTGTTCGTTTGTGTTTGTTTGTTAATTTTAGGCAACGAACGTTGACGAACACAAATGAGCACAAACTAATGTTCATGAACACAAATGGAAACAAACGAACAGAAACATCGTTCATGAACATAATATATAATACGCCAACACTTTTTAGGTATTTAATTTGTCGAAATTTTAAAGTATTTAAATAAATATAAAAACTAAAAACACTAATGAAGTATCAAACACAAACGAACACGTTACCGAACGTTCACGAACATAAACGAACGAACACGACCTCTGTTCAAGTTTGTTCATTTAACTAAACAAACGAAATTTCTTGTTCGTGTTCGTTTGTTTAATAAACGAACGGACACAAACGAACTTCCCGCCGAACGGTTCACGAACTGTTCGCCGAACGTTTGGTTCGTTTGCAGCCCTAAGTACAGGAATGTGTTGGCCTTAAACATAACCCAACTAAAAGCCTAAAAGATTTACCAAGTGAACTTAGTTGTGAATTTACACTACGAATTTACGTTAATTCAAAAACTGTTTTCACATGAAAATTTATCATTCTAAAATTAATGAGAATTTAGCAATACTAATGCAAACTCGTGTTGAACCGTCAAACCAGGTTATAGGTTGAACCAAATGCTAAAAATGAAACTTTAAATAATGTGGTAGGAGAATAAAGTCTAATGCCTGTGTCAGATTCTAAAATCAAGGGTTTTTTTTTTTTTTTTGTGAAACAATTGCTAAGAATATTAACACATGGGAATACGTGACACACGTTTATTGTATACGGTTTCTAAAAAACACAAATTCATACAATTTTTAGCATCTTATGAATATATTTATATTAATGTGGTTATCAACACCTAAAATAGATTAGGCTTGTTCCACAAGTTTTCCTCAATTATATATAGTCTTTTGTATCTCTTAGAATATACACCTCAAATCAATGAAATATTTCTTCTTATTATTTTCTTCTTCTTCTTTGCTATTAGGTTAGTTTTACAACACGTTATCAGCACGAAAATGTTCTCTCTAAAACTCGTAGTTCAATGCCGCTACCACAACCATCCCACACATCTCGCTGCTCTGACTGGATTCAGAAGTTTATGGATTCATGAGGCACCGCTGATTGGAAAGGATTTAAGGTGGTTCAAAACCTACTATGTTCCACCGCCGAAAAGATGATATTATGAGGTAATTCTTTGATCCCTTTTATTAATTTTAGAGTTTTGCATACTATTTTAAACTTGACAACAAAACGTAAAAACATAAAACTAAAATCAACTGGGATTTAAATTTAATTTTAAACTACAATTTGCATTGATGTAGTATATATAAATTAGAATAGGTTAGACGGTGGTTTAAATAAGTATATGTTGCATTTAAAAAATATATATATTACTGTTAGTATCAGACTAGATAATAAAATTGGAATTTAAATGGTATATCATCAACAGATTAAATATGATGGTTATGGATGGAGATTTTAAGGGATAAATCTTTATATAGTATGGTGTCACATCTTTTTTTTAAGGGATCAATCTTTATGTTATTATTAGATATTTGAAATAAATAGAGATTTAGTAATACTAGCAATTAACTAATTAAAATAAAAAAGAAGTATTTTCTTTGATACGATTCAAATTTGTAATGTTTATATGCTAATAACTTTTTGTAAGTTTTGGGTTTGATTTTTATATTTTTATTTTATTAAGAAGTTGATTTTTTTTATATTTTTCTTTTATAAAGAAAGTTCATATATGCCGACTTCTAATTTTTAACTATATCATGTCGATGAATTCAAATAAAAAATATATGTAATCCCTAAAATATAATTTATAGCACCTTTATCTTAGGAATTTAAGATTTCAATATATTTTATTAAATATATTCAACAAACAAGGGTATGGTATTTAACAACTCAATAGTTATATTTTTTTACTAATATTTCCTATATGGACTTTGGGTATCAAAGGAAATGGTTTAATCCCTTTAACTTCATCTAACCCTATTTTCAGTGGTTTTTGGTTGAAAAATAAAAGAATAATTTATTCGGTCTCTTAACATCCGGTTGACATGTTAACATACAACCCATTTAATGTCCCTTTATAGTAGGAGTGTCACACCCCAACCAATGGCGGAAACATTGGGATGAGACGAAGTGTGAAGATTGCTCGAGACATCATAACGCTAATAATTGTGACAAGTATTTAAATAATCATTTCATTTCATTTCTAAAGAATCAAGTACAAGGTTTTGAAACAAAGTACAACAACATGAATAATAAAATGATACAATACAAATACAATTCTTTCTAAGTGGGTATCTAAGCATCCTACTAGATTCCATGCATCGTCAACATCCACCTGTAACATGTTAAAATAAAGTTCAATGCAAAAGCAAAGGCGAGTATACAAGTTTGATACGTACATAGCAAAAGATAAGTTTTGAACAATTCCTCATAGCAAGCATGTGATTCAAGATAAGCCTTTAAATATGGTATGTGTCTAACATATCAAACCAAGGAAACGCAATATGCTCATGACATAACCGAGATAAAGGGGCGGGTCGTTAATCCTATAGCGCTACATATGTCACGGTTTGGCTCGTACGAAGTTAATGATAAATTCAACACATAAGATAAATCCAAGTTTAAAGCATCAAGTCATCACGTATACAAGTATGTTGTAGGAATGTTCATGTGTTTAAGCAAAATGTTCATGTATAAGTTTGTTGATAGATAAACATGTTACACCCCAAAAGTGGTAAAAGTAAAAGGGGGAAATACGAGTATACTCACAAAGTTTGCATATGCTTTCCAATTATCCAATTATTGACGAGTTGATGAGGTTGGAAGATTGAATGTGTAGGGTTAAAGTTCATGTATGCTTAGAGTCGAGATTCGGCATTCAAAACAACATAAAAAGTAAGATATGTGAATAGCATGTGAAAATAATCATCTTCAACACTTAACACTTGTATGACACTTGGTAACCACAAGGGTTATGATAATGTTTTCATGAGTTGAACACCCATAAGAATCACAACAAGGTTTAGGTCTTAGGTGATGTTCTACTACTTTAACATATAAACATGAGTTCAACATCAAAGGTTCGAATGAGTGTATATATATATATATCTAGGTTAAGTACTACATATTATTTAGTCCAATAATTCAAGTAGGAGGTAGAAGATTAGAATCTTCATTTAGGCACCTCGTGTTATCATAGATGTCATGTATGGGGTAGGAAGGACATGCTTCCATTTAGGAACCCCTTGAATGTTCACCACTTCACTTGGTGTAACAACAACCAAGGAGGGTCACGAACTAGGATTTGCACAATAACATAAACAACCTAACTATAGAGAAATCATCAAATCACGTGAGGATTGTATGTAGGACAACCCAAGTTGTTCCCTAATCACTCATTCATCAAGACCTAAGCTTGACATGATTTGTGGGTTGAAACCCTAGACAAAACACCAAGTTTATGAGGTTTAATCCTCTGATTTTAAATGTCTCGACCTTGTTTTTAAGCTTAACCAACCATGGGATAAGTTGTAAGCATTAGGACATAGGTATGAGATGTGTTGAACACAAGTTACATAGGTTTAAACAAGTTTTTGATGAACATAAAAACAAACAGAAAGTTTATGGACGATTTCGGGGCATTTCCAGGTCTGATTTCTCCAAGGAGAAGTCTAGGAATCAAACCCCATGATTATCCAAGTAAGTAGGAAAAAGAATCAAGTGATTTCGTTAAGAAATGAGTGAGTTATGCTCATTTTCGTGAAGGGGTGTCAATCTGCTCGAACCTTTGCTTTCAGCTACGGTTTGGAGGATGTTTTGAGAGTTTTTAGTGTTGCAAAAGTGGTAGAGAGGCTGGTTATAAGTGGTATTTATAGGGGGAAGGATTAGGGTTTCAATGGGTTGGGCTTTGGAAGTGTTTAGAAGGGGTTACACCTTGAAACTAGCCCACAAAACCCAACTATATGGGGCTGAATTTGCTGAATTGGGGCTGCCATATTTCTTTATTTTTTTTATTTTTTAAAACATTATAATGAGTAATTTTGTTAATTAAGTTGTGTAATAATATGCAACAATGTTTCCCCTAACTTGTAACAAGGTGAAATATGAAATAAAACATGATTTAACTAGGTAAAAAGTGTAATGTACAAGTATGTAACATGTTTGTAAGTGACAAGTATATGTCACATATTAGATGATTAACCGTTGTATAAATAAGCATATTATTAGGGGTTTTTAGGTATCAACAATATAAGGACAAGCACGGACATGCATCGTGAATAAGTATAAGTATGAATTACAAATAAAGATTCGATGTACAATGAATTCGAACGTATGAACATGTATGAATATGTAGATGGTGAATTTAAAGAAATACCAATGTTATTTATGATCCAAGTCTCGGATTTTACAACGAAAAGACGACTACAATAATACAAGATTTCCAAAAATAGCATTACAAGGCGAGCTTTCTAATTATGGAAAGTATGAAAAAGCAGGGCGTTACAGTCTCCCCTCCTTTAGGAAATTTCGTCTCGAAATTTATTCAAGAGAAAGACCTTGGAGAAAAAGCATTTTGGCTAAAAGAATCGAGACTTGAGAGTTTTGAAACGTTTAGAAAAGTACGAAATTTTGAAGAACGATAGGATAGGAATTTGTTTGACTAAAATGGGTTGAGGCGTTTAAGCATAGGTAAAACGGGTATGCGTGCACATAGGCAAAGGAGTTTAAATAAGTTTGAATGTGAACGGGGTTCATATGAAAGAAAGGATAATGGAGAATAATAGGAGTATGGGGTGAACAATTGACACTAAATGAATGCAAGTATATGAATGATATAAGTATTAGATAGACGAAAGTAGTGTGTTAAAGATGAAGTCTCGGCATGGATAATCGGATATGATGCGTTTGTGAGTTGTTTAAAGCTTGTATTAGGTCCAAAAGGTCTGTAAAACACTGAATTTCTCATGGCACGTTTTACGAAAGTTTGGTAACATGGTGAAAACACTTATATATAGGAAGTACCAGCGGCGTATCCACCATGTTTTGACCATGTTACGTCCGTTTCGTCTTCGGTGTCATGTTACGTTCCGTGTATTACCATACGCAGTAGCACACTCTATGGTTCTCATACGCCTATCACTATAATCCCGTGTGCACCCGTGATTATTTTGATCGTCGCATGATCCGCATAGCTTGTACTAGTTGTGTATGAATCGGGGTATACATAAAAAAATTTAGAATGTGTACGTACAAGAATGTAGTATATAAGCAAGTCCATGTTTAAGTATGTGTGGGACCCACGCAAGCGAATCCCTCGGGTTGCGCTCGCGTATAGGTACGAATGTATGAATCATGAGTAAGGATGAAAGTATGAGCATAAGTTTAAGTATGAATACGCATGTATGTATGAGCATAAACATAAAACGTGTAAGTAGTATGTGTACAAGTAGAAGCGTAAAACGTATAAGTAGTATGCGTATAAGTACAAGCATAAGACGTATGAACATAGGTGTAGGTATGAAAAATAAATATTGCGTAAATAGTGTTTGTTGGGACACCATGGATCTAAGTGTATAAAACATTCAAAAGGTCGAGTATGTAAATACGAATGATATAAATGATGTTATCGCGAGGTATCGACCAAAATGTGTACGATGATATGCATGTATAGTTGTTTAAATGAAACATTGAGTTTATCGAATCAAAATTAGGTTGACCTTGGTTGAAGGGGTAGAATATAGTTGTGTATGTAAGAGGATATAAAGTACTAATTGGTTAAGCATAATGTATTTTTGTAATGATTGAAATGCTACTTTTGTTAAAAAAAAAAAATTCATGTAAGTCAAAGATTGTCGGTTCCCATGAAGACTTCTTGCCCGCGTGTTTTGTAAATTGGTGTAGGAAAAAGGTTTTCGTTAAAAAGTAAGTTCATTTCATCAAATAAGAAATTATGAATTTAGGAGGTCCTTGTGAAAACTAGGATCTTTAGAAGGGAAATTTAGCAAAAGGACTTAGAAATAAAAATAAAATAACAATTGATTTGTTAGTGTTGGAAAGGGTATTTGGTAAAACAATCATATAACTTCTATAAGATCTTATAAGTATTCGGGAAAGGTTGGTTGGATTTTGATTAAAAGTAGAAGGTGGGTGTGTTTTAGTGATTAAGTCGAATATGAAGTTCATGGGCAAGAGTTTCATTGAACCGATTAAATTGATAGGTAGCATTTCGTAAGGTTTTGAAGTTCGAGCAATAAAACGTTTTAAGACATGATTATGAATTTCGCGTATATGAGTTGAGTGAAAATAGATTGTAGAATAAAAAGTACGTTTGATAAAACAATGTATTTCGAAATCTGTATGAGTGGGTATTTTTAAATAACATTAAACAATTTGGGTATAAAGTATGATCGAGTTTGCATAATAAGATATTTCGAAAGAGAAGTTTTGGTAACGGTCACCTAAGTAAGGGAATCACCCCTAACTCGTTGGTGAGGTCGTTTTAAGGAAAAGGGAGTGGAGCTAATCGTCAAGGTAAGGAAGTCACTCCCATCTCGATGATATTTCTCCACTTGTCGTTACAAGGAAAACGAATTTAAATTATATGAAATCATGCATACGTATAAATGTATGGAAAAGGTTCAATATGTTGTGTGTGTGAAAAGAGAAATCGAAAGTAAACTCGAGTTTGAAAGATTGCATCGTATAAATAAATAATAGAAACACATGTTTGACCAAAGTTTGGAGTGTTCCAAACGGAACTTTGACTAACCAAAGTGGTCGAAAAGTCTTTTGAATTTGAGGAGCATGCTTTGGCCTAATAGGTAAAATACTCTCGCCGACAAGTCGGTTAACGGTATTTACCCTTCCGGTTACTACATGTCCCAAATCAATCGAAATTTCGAGACTTGGCGGGATTTATGAAAAAAATCAAGGAGTGGAACTAGTCGGCAAGGTGCGGGTTTCACCCCTATCTTGACGATTTCGTATCCTAAGTGTGGTTGGTACTCGTCGGGTCATAATTTAATTTCAACACTATGACGAGGGTCCACTAGAATTTGAAATTCGAATTTCTTCATCAAGGTGAGGATTTCACTCCTAACTTGGTGGTGAATTCCGTGTAAAAAGAAAGGTAGAAGGATTGAGAGTCATTCACCAAATTGTGGGTTTCACGCCTATTTTGGTGGACTCGTCTCGTTTGTGCAATATGTGTGTTGTCGGATTTAGAATAGTCGAGTAAAACGCGTGAGGAAAAGTGTATATTAAAGATTAAACAAACAAGTATAACATGTCAAGAATATCACAATAAAAGTGAAATGATGAAACGAATATTAATGCATAAAAAGTATGTCAAGAACACACATAAAGGATAAGACGATGAAACAGGTATTAACACATAATAAAAATAAGTATAGCATGTTAAGTGTTAACGCATAAGTGACACATATGCTTACAAGATCAAGAGAATAAATAAAAGCAAATAAGATAGCATGCAAGTAGTTTTTAGTAATGTCACACCCCCAAAATCCACCCGCGGAGTACCACCGCTTGGGAGCGTGACTGACCAGGATCAAGCCGTCAATCATATCAAACATAGCATTTAATAATCAAAGTAATTAACGTAATTCATCATGACATGATTGATGTTTCAAAACCAAACATTGTTTAAGTAGCGGAAGCATAGTAATGTAAACTCCAAATAATTATAAGTTCAGATATCGTTCATGATCCAAATCCCACAACGACCTGCTCCTCCCTGTGCAAGCTCCATAATGTACCTAAGATCCTGCAAGGCATGCAGCAAATAATCAACAAACTAGTTGAGCGAGTTCACAGAAAGTGAGTTCATAACATAGTGCATAAGTATACTAGTGGGGGCTTCCCATACTAGTGTGTACTAAAGGTGGGGGCTTCCCAAACCTTGTGTTCATATGACCGGTGGGGGCTTCCCACGTTTATCCTTACTAATGAGGGCTTCTCATTAGTGGTACTTACTAGACTAACTTCCAACCATGTGTTCTTCTTTACCGAGAACAGGAATACGTACTGGGTCCCGTAGGCTTTACGTGACGTGCCCTTCCCCGAGGACAGTGGTACGCGTGGGGGCTACGTAGGCTTTACGCAGCGTGTCCTTCCGACCCGGAAGACAGTAGAAGGTATTGGGTTACGTAGGCTTTACGTAACGTGTCCTCCCGACCCGGGAGACAAATGGCAAATACTGGGTTACGTAGGCTTTACGTAACGTGTCCTGACTATCCTGAGGACGATGGTCTATAGTCTAGTGAATGCGTAAGTACGAGTAACTCTTTCAATATCAACATATCCAACCCAATTCCCAACCGGGAATCCCATGCCTTGGCTGTGTGAACTCACCTTGGTTTGCTCGGCAGATACACAAAGAGTACAGGTAGCAAGTAAATGGTCAACCACGTCCTATCATGGTTATTATACGAGTCAGGTTTTGACTAAGGTAATACACGTGCGCATCACATATGTTAACACGTTACTATCACGTATGCATGTAAACAGGTAAGAGCATAGCATTAACATTCATGTGCGATCCAATGTCTAAGCCCGAAAGTCAAACAATCCAAATAACCTTCAACCAATTCATATAACGGCCCAATCTAAACAGTCCAGATTCTCAATCGGCCCAAATAGTAAACGCATACTAGTCCAATAACAAACAGTCCACAAATCCAATCATTTGGCCCAACGATTGGGCCCGTGCCAGTGAAAGCCCAAAACAGTGTACGTGCAAAGGTGGTCTCGAGTCGCAACGGGGATCTCGAGTCGCAACCGGGGGTTACGAGTCGCAACAGCTGAATACGAGTCGCAACGGGTGGTCTCGGCTCATCATGGTTTGGTTACGAGTCGCAACATGACTCGCAACCGTGGTTGCGGCTCGTGCTGCTGTGGTCTCGGCTGATGTTGTTGCTGGTCTCGAGTGAGGTACCGACTCGCAATCCGGGTCGCAACCAAGTGTGGCTATCAATTTGTAACAGATTACCATAATCATTCGCAACAATCATTCCGTGATTCTAGCAAACACTTAGGCAGTTTCGGATTTCAGATCAAACACAGAAAATTAATCAGTTTTCATATCACATTCAACCTGTTCATACTCATCATCAAGAACAACAATCGGATCAACCTACCACCCTAGACCGAATCATTTAACTATCATGTAACATGCCATGTAATTTCGAAATCACAATATCACATCCGGTTTAATCAACAACATCCGAACTAATCTTCATATAGCCAAACATACATGTAACCGATTTCATGTCAAGTAACCATATAGCTTAATCATTCATGTTAATCAAGTATCTTATATCATCAAGCATGACTATTATAAGCACACGCATCAAAACATCAACAACCAATAATCAAACACTAACCGATCGGATTGAAACAAAAGGGAAAGTGAGCCGAGATCCTTGATCCGAGTGATGGTTGTTCGCCGTCGGGTTCCAAGCAAAACGAGAGAGAGGTGTCTAGGGTTTGTGTGTGTGTGATTTGTAACAACAATGAGAATCAAAACCCTTACCAAAAGGTTTTGTGTTTGCGAGTGGGGAGTGGGCCGAGCCCACTCGGCTGCCTAATGGATCCGTATACAAGGTGTGGCCCACAAGGCTTGTGTGACCGGTTATAATGTGCGGTTTGGGTTTGGCTCGATTAACATGCAAACATATATCACACAACGCACATATTAACACACGTACTCACATAATTATATAATCAAGTTCACATAGTACGTAACATCATAACATTCGTTAACTCAAAGTGTCATATAAGCACGTAACGTTACATCTAAGCAAGTCTAAAGTCCGAGTTGTCACATTATCCCCAACTAATTGGAAATTTCGTCCCGAAATTTGATATGCACTCACTGAGGAAGCTAGGTAAACTGTATTGTTCACTGATTTTCCTGGGGTGTCACATCCTCCCCCTGTTGATCTGGAATTTCGTCCCGAAATTCCGAAGTAGTAGCTTCAGCCTCAGTAGTGGTAGCATTGGTTTCGAATAACTGGGGGTACTTTTCTGTCATCCTGTCTTCGCGTTCCCAGGTGTACTCTGGGCCACGTTTGGAGTTCCAACGAACTCGAACAAGAGGGATTCTCTTGTTTTTGAGGACCTTCACATCCCGGTCCGTGATTTCAACTGGTTCCTCGACGAACTGCAACCGCTCGTCGATAGTGAGTTCCTTAAAAGGAATGACGAGGTTTTCATCTGATAGGCACTTCTTTAGGTTCGATACATGAAAGACATTGTGAACTGCCCCGAGTTCAGCTGGTAGGTTCAACTTGTATGCTACTTTGCCAATCTTTTCTATGATTTCGAATGGTCCGACGTATCGCGGATTCAGTTTGCCCCGTTTGCCAAAACGTACCACACCCTTCCAGGGTGAGACTTTTAATAAAACCCGGTCCCCGACCTGAAATTCCAAAGGCTTTCTACGCTTATCCGCGTAGGCTTTCTGACGGTCGCGTGCTGCCGCCATACGTTGTCGTATCTGTGCTATCTTTTCTGTGGCGTCCACTACAATCTCTGGACCCGTGATCTGACTATCCCCCACCTCTGCCCAACAGAGAGGTGACCGGCATTTACGCCCGTAGAATGCCTCGAATGGAGCGGCTTGGATGCTTTTGTGATAACTATTATTATACGAGAACTCCACCAAAGGGAGATGCTTTTCCCAGCCGTTGCCGAAATCGATAACGCATGCCCGAAGCATGTCTTCAAGCGTTTGGATCGTTCGCTCAGACTGCCCATCCGTCTGAGGGTGGTATGCTGTGCTCATGTCTAATCGTGAGCCGAAAGATTTGTGCATCGCTTGCCATAGTTCTGACGTGAATCGTGCATCGCGATCCGAAATGATAGATGTGGGCACCCCGTGCCTCGAAACAACTTCTTTAAGATATACGTCTGCGAGGGTGGAGAACTTATCCGTTTCCTTTATAGGTAGGAAGTGTGCAGACTTGGTGAGTCGATCCACGATCACCCATATGGTATCGTTCCCCCGCTGGGATCTAGGTAGGCCTGTAACGAAATCCATGGAAATTTCTTCCCATTTCCATTGCGGTATCTTAGGCTGCTGAAGTAGGCCCGCTGGTTTCTGATATTCAACCTTGACTCTCGCACAGGTCAAACACTTTCCAACGTACGTAGCAATGTGGGCCTTCATGCTAGGCCACCAATAAGTAGTGCTGATGTCGTGGTACATTTTATCCGACCCTGGATGTACCGAGTAGCGAGACTTGTGAGCTTCATCCATTACAAGTTCACGTAGACCGCCATAAAGTGGGACCCAAATACGCCCCGTTACATAGTAGGCGCCGTCTGCCTTCTGTTCCATTTGTTGTCGTGAGCCGCGTAAGGCTTCAGCCTTGACGTTTTCGGGCTTCAATGCTTCTACCTGAGCATTTCGTATCTGTGCTGGAAGGCTAGACTGAATCGTAAGCTGTAGCGCTCGCACGCGCCGTGGTAAAGTGTCTTTCCGGCTGAGGGCATCGGCCACAACGTTGGCCTTGCCTGGATGATACTTGATAGCGCATTCGTAGTCGTTCAGTAACTCGACCCATCGTCGTTGACGCATGTTCAAATCCTTCTGCTTAAGGATATGCTCGAGACTCCTGTGATCGGTGTAAATCGTGCACTGGTACCGTACAGGTAGTGTCGCCATATCTTAAGCGCGAAAACAACAGCTCCCAGCTCTAAATCGTGCGTCGTGTAGTTCCGTTCATGAACCTTGAGTTGACGAGAGGCGTAAGCAATAACCTTGTCGCGCTGCATTAACACACATCCAAGTCCCCGAATGGATGCATCACAATAAACCACAAAGTCATCTGTGCCCTCTGGCAGAGAGAGGATAGGTGCGCTGCAAAGTCTATCCTTTAAGTGCTGAAAAGCAGTCTCCTGGGGCTCTCCCCAGCGATAGGTGACACCCTTCTGTGTCAGTAGCGTAAGCGGCTGAGCAATCTTTGAGAAATCCTTGATAAACCGTCTGTAGTAACCTGCCAAACCCAAGAATTGGCGTATTTCCGTTGGCGTTCGTGGTGCAGGCCAGTTTCTGATCGAGTCTACCTTGGATGGATCGACATGGATCCCATCCTTGTTCACTACATGGCCTAAGAAGTGAACTTCACGAAGCCAGAAGTCGCATTTAGAAAGTTTGGCGTACAGCTGTTCCTTCCGAAGGAGTTCCAAAATAAGGCGAAGATGCTGCTCGTGCTCCTCCTGACTCTTGGAGTAAATCAGAATGTCGTCGATGAAAACAATGACGAACTTGTCAAGATAGGGTTTGCACACCCTGTTCATAAGGTCCATAAATACAGCAGGCGCGTTCGTTAATCCAAATGGCATGACAAGAAACTCGTAGTGGCCGTAGCGAGTTCTGAAGGCTGTCTTGGAGACGTCCTCATCCCGGACTCTCAGCTGATGATAACCAGACCTCAAGTCTATCTTCGAATAGTAGCACGACCCTTGCAACTGGTCGAATAGGTCGTCTATGCGTGGAAGAGGATAACGGTTCTTCACCGTCACCTTGTTGAGTTCACGGTAGTCGATACACATTCTGAACGTACCGTCTTTCTTCTTCACGAATAGTACTGGAGCTCCCCAAGGCGAAGAGCTTGGTCGAATGAAGCCCTTTTCCAAGAGCTCTTGTAGCTGCTTTGACAGTTCCTCCAATTCTGATGGAGCTAGACGATATGGTGCGCGAGCTATGGGTGCTGCTCCTGGAGCGAGCTCGATCTGGAATTCTACCTGACGATGAGGCGGTAAGCCAGGTAAGTCTTCAGGAAATACCTGAGGAAAGTCACGTACAACTGGTATATCTTCCAGTCTCTTTTCCTTTGCTGATGCGTCTGAAACAAGAGCCAAAATGGCAGTGTGCCCCTTTCGTAAGCATTTCTGAGCTTTCAAGAATGAGATGATGCCGACCACTGCACCACTCTTGTCACCTTGAACTTCGAGAGGTTCTTGACCAGAACGAGGAATGCGAATTATCTTCTCGCTGCATAAGATTTCTGCCTGGTGTTGGGATAACCAATCCATCCCAATCACGACGTCGAAACTACCCAAAACTATGGGAATGAGATCAATAGAGAAGGCTTGACCAGCTAGGATAAGATTACAACCCTGAACTACGTGCGTGGCTTCTAGACTTTTACCGTTAGCTAACTCTACTACATGTTTGGTGGGTAAAAGTGTTGGTGCACGTTTTAGCAGTTGACACATTTTCACAGACATATAGCTTGTATCCGCACCCGAATCAAACAAAACAGTAACGTAAATATTGTCGAGGAGAAACTTACCCATAACTACGTTGGGATCGTTCACTGCGTCACCTCGACCTAGCACAAAAGCACGTCCCCTAACTTCGTTGCCATTATTGTTGTTGTTCCCGCCGTTGTTATGCCCATTGCCCTGGTTGTTGTTGTTGTTGCGGTTCTGGTTCTGGTTCAACTGAGGGCAATCGCGTTTGTAATGTCCTTCAGCCCCACACTGGAAACATCCCCAGTTTCCACGCTGTGGCTGCTGCTGCTGCTGCTGGTTTTGTGGAGCTGGTGGTTGCGGTTGTTGGTTCTGATTCGCAGGCCGTGGACTCCTACAGTCTTTGGCCTCGTGACCCATCTTAAGACACCTTTGACAACGACCCTTGTTACACGGGCCATTGTGATGTCTGTGGCAATTGTGGCACTTAGGCTGACTTCCCTGATATCTCCTCTGTCTGTGACCACTAGAGGATTGCTGACTGGGACTCTGATAGTGGTCAATCTTCTGCTGCTGAGCTTGTGGCTGAACAGTCGCCGAACCCCTGCTGGAATCTCCATCCCATTTTCTTTTGCTTTCGCTAGTAGTAGCAGGAGTAGCTGAAGGAGTGACTGTAGCAGTAGAGTTGACACGCTTAGGCAGTTTATTCTGGTCCACTGCCTGGTCGGTGATGCGATGAGTGAGACGCTGGATTTCCTGGATGTTGTCGAGGTTAGCCGAGGTAACGTGGCTCTGGATTTCTGGTGCCAACCCCTTGAGATACATCTCAATGCGCTTGTATGGAGGGTCCAACATAGTTGGACATAGCACGGCCAGCTCATTCGACCGTTTAGTATACGCTTCGATCTCTGATCCAACCATTTTCAAATTATACAGCTCGTCTTCCAACTTGTGAATATCTTCACGTGTTCTATACTCACGCTTGATGAGTTCTTTAAAATCGTTCCAGGGTGTGGCGTTAGCAGCTGCCAACCCCAGAATTTGCACCTGCGCGTTCCACCAGGTTAGCGCGATTCCTTCCAAGGTGCCGGTGGCAAACTTGACCTTGCGAGCCTCAGGGCACTCGCACATTTCGAATACTGATTCTAGCTTTTCAAACCAATGGAGGAGTCCCACTTCCCCCTCGGTGCCGCTGAAAGAATTTGGACGACAGTCCATGAAGTTCTTGAAAGTGCAGACAGGCTGCTGCGCGTGTTGACCTATTGTGTACGAATAGGACGAAGTTAAATACGAGAGTTAATGTAGGATCTAAAGATCCTAGTGTGTGCCTATACTGCAGGATATACTACCTGCTTGAGCAGCTGCAACTGCCGCAGCAACTTGAGCTTGAACGAGAGCCTCTAGCTGGGCTTGTGTCATGTTGATTCGTCGAGACATGATCTTCATTGTAACAAGTAGCATAGGTAAGAATGGTTCGCGAATAGGGCGATGACAGAAAAGAGTAAACACGTAGGGATTCTCATGCTATAGTATCATGTGTATCTAAACGTAATGCGAGCAAAGTTCTAAGCAGTTCTAGCAAACAGGCAATAAACATAAACCTTATTACCTAGGATGTCGAGTCTTGCACGTGGAGCGAAGCGTCGTTGTGGATCGTTGAGAGCACTGTTCTTGTTATAGTCCGGTTTTAATAAAAACGTTTTCCCCATATTAAAACCACGTTCTCTATAACCAATGGCTCTGATACCAATCTGTCACACCCCCAAAATCCACCCGCGGAGTACCACCGCTTGGGAGCGTGACTGACCAGGATCAAGCCGTCAATCATATCAAACATAGCATTTAATAATCAAAGTAATTAACGTAATTCATCATGACATGATTGATGTTTCAAAACCAAACATTGTTTAAGTAGCGGAAGCATAGTAATGTAAACTCCAAATAATTATAAGTTCAGATATCGTTCATGATCCAAATCCCACAACGACCTGCTCCTCCCTGTGCAAGCTCCATAATGTACCTAAGATCCTGCAAGGCATGCAGCAAATAATCAACAAACTAGTTGAGCGAGTTCACAGAAAGTGAGTTCATAACATAGTGCATAAGTATACTAGTGGGGGCTTCCCATACTAGTGTGTACTAAAGGTGGGGGCTTCCCAAACCTTGTGTTCATATGACCGGTGGGGGCTTCCCACGTTTATCCTTACTAATGAGGGCTTCTCATTAGTGGTACTTACTAGACTAACTTCCAACCATGTGTTCTTCTTTACCGAGAACAGGAATACGTACTGGGTCCCGTAGGCTTTACGTGACGTGCCCTTCCCCGAGGACAGTGGTACGCGTGGGGGCTACGTAGGCTTTACGCAGCGTGTCCTTCCGACCCGGAAGACAGTAGAAGGTATTGGGTTACGTAGGCTTTACGTAACGTGTCCTCCCGACCCGGGAGACAAATGGCAAATACTGGGTTACGTAGGCTTTACGTAACGTGTCCTGACTATCCTGAGGACGATGGTCTATAGTCTAGTGAATGTGTAAGTACGAGTAACTCTTTCAATATCAACATATCCAACCCAATTCCCAACCCGGGAATCCCATGCCTTGGCTGTGTGAAATCACCTTGGTTTGCTCGGCAGATACACAAAGAGTACAGGTAGCAAGTAAATGGTCAACCACGTCCTATCATGGTTATTATACGAGTCAGGTTTTGACTAAGGTAATACACGTGCGCATCACATATGTTAACACGTTACTATCACGTATGCATGTAAACAGGTAAGAGCATAGCATTAACATTCATGTGCGATCCAATGTCTAAGCCCGAAAGTCAAACAATCCAAATAACCTTCAACCAATTCATATAACGGCCCAATCTAAACAGTCCAGATTCTCAATCGGCCCAAATAGTAAACGCATACTAGTCCAATAACAAACAGTCCACAAATCCAATCATTTGGCCCAACGATTGGGCCCGTGCCAGTGAAAGCCCAAAACAGTGTACGTGCAAAGGTGGTCTCGAGTCGCAACGGGGATCTCGAGTCGCAACCGGGGGTTACGAGTCGCAACAGCTGAATACGAGTCGCAACGGGTGGTCTCGGCTCATCATGGTTTGGTTACGAGTCGCAACATGACTCGCAACCGTGGTTGCGGCTCGTGCTGCTGTGGTCTCGGCTGATGTTGTTGCTGGTCTCGAGTGAGGTACCGACTCGCAATCCGGGTCGCAACCAAGTGTGGCTATCAATTTGTAACAGATTACCATAATCATTCGCAACAATCATTCCGTGATTCTAGCAAACACTTAGGCAGTTTCGGATGTCAGATCAAACACAGAAAATTAATCAGTTTTCATATCACATTCAACCTGTTCATACTCATCATCAAGAACAACAATCGGATCAACCTACCACCCTAGACCGAATCATTTAACTATCATGTAACATGCCATGTAATTTCGAAATCACAATATCACATCCGGTTTAATCAACAACATCCGAACTAATCTTCATATAGCCAAACATACATGTAACCGATTTCATGTCAAGTAACCATATAGCTTAATCATTCATGTTAATCAAGTATCTTATATCATCAAGCATGACTATAAGCACACGCATCAAAACATCAACAACCAATAATCAAACACTAACCGATCGGATTGAAACAAAAGGGAAAGTGAGCCGAGATCCTTGATCCGAGTGATGGTTGTTCGCCGTCGGGTTCCAAGCAAAACGAGAGAGAGGTGTCTAGGGTTTGTGTATGTGTGATTTGTAACAACAATGAGAATCAAAACCCTTACCAAAAGGTTTTGTGTTTGCGAGTGGGGAGTGGGCCGAGCCCACTCGGCTGCCTAATGGATCCGTATACAAGGTGTGGCCCACAAGGCTTGTGTGACCGGTTATAATGTGCGGTTTGGGTTTGGCTCGATTAACATGCAAACATATATCACACAACGCACATATTAACACACGTACTCACATAATTATATAATCAAGTTCACATAGTACGTAACATCATAACATTCGTTAACTCAAAGTGTCATATAAGCACGTAACGTTACATCTAAGCAAGTCTAAAGTCCGAGTTGTCACAAGTAAAACGTACGAATAAGGCTCTAGAACTATAGACTAGGTTAAAGCATTCCTACTTTTCCTAATTCCCTATAGTTATGGCTCTGATACCAATCTGTCACACCCCAACCAATGGCGGAAACATCGGGATGAGACGAAGTGTGAAGATTGCTCGAGACATCATAACGCTAATAATTGTGACAAGTATTTAAATAATCATTTCATTTCATTTCTAAAGAATCAAGTACAAGGTTTTGAAACAAAGTACAACAACATGAATAATAAAATGATACAATACAAATACAATTCTTTCTAAGTGGGTATCTAAGCATCCTACTAGATTCCATGCATCGTCAACATCCACCTGTAACATGTTAAAATAAAGTTCAATGCAAAAGCAAAGGCGAGTATACAAGTTTGATATGTACATAGCAAAAGATAAGTTTTGAACAATTCCTCAGAGCAAGCATGTGATTCAAGATAAGCCTTTAAATATGGTATGTGTCTAACATATCAAACCAAGGAAACGCAATATGCTCATGACATAACCGAGATAAAGGGGCGGGTCGTTAATCCTATAGCGCTACATATGTCACGGTTTGGCTCGTACGAAGTTAATGATAAATTCAACACATAAGATAAATCCAAGTTTAAAGCATCAAGTCATCACGTATACAAGTATGTTGTAGGAATGTTCATGTGTTTAAGCAAAATGTTCATGTGTAAGTTTGTTGATAGATAAACATGTTACACCCCAAAAGTGGTAAAAGTAAAAGGGGGAAATACGAGTATACTCACAAAGTTTGCATATGCTTTCCAATTATCCAATTATTGACGAGTTGATGAGGTTGGAAGATTGAATGTGTAGGGTTAAAGTTCAAGTATGCTTAGAGTCGAGATTCGGCATTCAAAACAACATAAAAAGTAAGATATGTGAATAGCATGTGAAAATAATCATCTTCAACACTTAACACTTGTATGAGACTTGGTAACCACAAGGGTTATGATAATGTTTTCATGAGTTGAACACCCATAAGAATCACAACAAGGTTTAGGTCTTAGGTGATGTTCTACTACTTTAACATATAAACATGAGTTCAACATCAAAGGTTCGAATGAGTGTATATATATATATATCTAGGTTAAGTACTACATATTATTTAGTCCAATAATTCAAGTAGGAGGTAGAAGATTAGAATCTTCATTTAGGCACCTCGTGTTATCATAGATGTCATGTATGGGGTAGGAAGGACATGCTTCCATTTAGGAACCCCTTGAATGTTCACCACTTCACTTGGTGTAACAACAACCAAGGAGGGTCACGAACTAGGATTTGCACAATAACATAAACAACCTAACTATAGAGAAATCATCAAATCACGTGAGGATTGTATGTAGGACAACCCAAGTTGTTCCCTAATCACTCATTCATCAAGACCTAAGCTTGACATGATTTGTGGGTTGAAACCCTAGACAAAACACCAAGTTTATGAGGTTTAATCCTCTGATTTTAAATGTCTCGACCTTGTTTTTAAGCTTAACCAACCATGGGATAAGTTGTAAGCATTAGGACATAGGTATGAGATGTGTTGAACACAAGTTACATAGGTTTAAACAAGTTTTTGATGAACATAAAAACAAACAGAAAGTTTATGGACGATTTCGGGGCATTTCCAGGTCTGATTTTGTCACACCCCCAAAATCCACCTGCGGATAACACCCGCTTCGAGGGCGTGACTGACCAGGATCCAGCCACCAATTATACCGAATACTTAAGTTGATAACAAAAGTAATACTTACTATTCATAAGCTTAGCAAATATTAAGTTCAGAGTTTAAAGTTTTAAGTTCCAAAACAGTAATAAGTAGCGGAAGCATAAATAAGGTAGTTTAAAACAAAGTTCACGATTCAAAATAAGGTAACACCCAACACAAGGGTGAACAGACACTACACGTTCCCAAGCTGCAAGCTCCTTCGTCACTGGTTACCTGCAAAGCATGCAGTAAGGGGTCAACAATAATGCTGAGTGAGTTCACTAGTTGTCCAGTTTTAATTACCAAAAACTTTGTTTCACCGGTTAATTTATCCGTTTATACATGCCCTGGGGAGCTACCCCAAAAGTTAGCGACTAAACTGTTTTTCCAATACCGAACACTAGGTAACCGTTGCGTATCCGCAGGATGCCCCGATGTCAATGTTCTATCATCATTGACGGATGCCTGAGTCTATTAGTTCACGACCGATCCCAAACCAGGGCACGGTGTGAGGCTGGTAAACACCTAAATAGCGCTATCAACTAATAACCCGTTCGCCTGGCCCCGGCGACTAATCGGTATTATGTAGTAGGGACTTGAGTGATAGAGTTTCGTTTAGTGCCGTTAGTTGCAATCCGTATAAACAGTAATTAACCAAAAGGTTTCCCAATACCAGGGAAGGAAAAGTAGGTTTTGTTCCCAATAACTAGGGAAGGTATGTAAATGGTATCCCCTTTTTCCAGGGGATAGAGTTGTTAGTCTCGTGTCCCAAACCACCGGGACGCATGCTTTTAAGTTGTGAACTCACCTTGGGTTGCTCGGTAGGTTTAGGTTACTTGTCAATCACGTTGGTCACCACGTCCTAACATGGTTACCGGTATAGGTCAGGTTCGGTGTACAAGTAATCACGTAAGAACATATACAGGCACATAACATGCATACAAGTAAATAGTCATGGGGTTATTGGGCCGGCCCTAACAGTAACACAGTCAAACAGAACACAGCAACACCTAGTCCACTTAACAGATAGCCCAAGTTAACACAGAATGGCCCAATAACCAAAATGGACAGCCCACTCGCAACCAGCTGGTCTCGAGTCGCAACCAGGTGGTCTCGGCTTGTCACGCTGTGGTTGCGAGTCGCAACCGTGGTCTCGAGTTGTCACGTTTTGGTTGCGAGTCGCAACGGCGTGGTCTCGAGTCGCAATCTCGTGGTTTCGAGTTGTCCTGCTATGGTTGCGAGTCGCAACCGTGTGGTTTCGAGTCGTAATGCCGTCGTTGCGAGTCGTAATCTGTCACTTTCATGTACACGTGATGATGCAGATATGACAGTCCAAATTGTACCAAGAATTCAGGCCCATATTAGGAAACAACCAATAATATTTCACTAACACTTTGCCTAATCTGAATACTAGTAAAGATAGATCAAACTTTGCCATTTTTACATCTTCAAGTCATATTCAAACAAGTTCATCCTTTGTTCATCATTTTTCTAGGGTTTTCACCATGACAAATCATACATTTAATGAACCAAAAATCACATATTTATGACAAGATTATCATGGCAAGAACAAAGAAACATGCATTACATAGCCGAAATCTTAAGTTCAACATCAACATTTTGCAAGAAACAAAGAAGTATAGTTTGGTTGGCCATAATCATTCTTAATCTACCATTTCTAGTTATTTTAAGCATGTTTAGCAATTTTTCATACACAAGGTTTAACACACATAATCCAACTTCACAAATCATCCAAAAATCATGTGTAACAATTTTAACTAACCATCTTCTAGTTCATACAATATACATAAATCTTATGCACATAGTAACAACACTAACCGGTTGTGAAGAAGGAGGATGAGCCGAAAGAAAGGAAGAAAATGAGAGAAGATGAAGTGTCCGAGTGATGGTCTTGACCGAGTGTCTTGTCCGATTTGTTCCAAGCTTGAACCGAGATCAAGGAGAAGGAAAGTGGTGTTTGTAGAGTGTTTTCTAGTGAGAGAGATTAGAAGAAGTGTTGGTGTGTAAAATGAAGCAAGTGGGGAAAAAGGGTGGGATTTATACAAGGGGTCACGAGTTGGGCTTGGGGGTTTCGGCCCAACCGGTTTCGGCTCACTAGGCCCACTCGAGACCGAGTGGCCCACTCGCAACCGCCCGGTTGCGAGTCATGGTCTCGGGTCGTGGTTTCGGCTCTCATATATATATATATATATATAATACATACATACATCACATATCATGCACAAAGGTCACGTTTTCATTTAATAATATTTATATACACAAAAATTACAACGTGTTCGTTTGGAAAAACCTCGAGTGTCACATTATCCCCAAGTTTTAAGAACTTTCGTCCCGAAAGTTGAAGCAGCCACTGCCAAACTAGCGTGTTTCAACGGGGTGTCACATCATCCCCCCGTTAGTTTGGAATTTCGTCCCGAAATTCGGTTGTAGCTTCAGTGCTGGGGTTTTCGTTTGGGAATAACTGGGGATACTTGGACTTCATCTGGTCCTCCCGCTCCCAGGTAAACTCTGGGCCGCGTCGTGAGTTCCAACGAACTCGCACAAGGGGTATCTGGCTACGTTTGAGGGTTTTGATCTCTCGATCCGTGATCTCAATCGGTTCCTCAGTAAAGTGTAGCTGTTCATCAATCGTCAGTTCCTTAAAAGGAATCACAAGTGTTTCATCCGACAAACACTTCTTCAGGTTAGATACGTGAAAAACGTTGTGCACTGCACTCAGCTCTGCAGGCAGGTTCAATCTATAAGCTACCTTACCGATTTTCTCGGTAATTTCGAATGGTCCAACATACCGTGGATTCAGCTTGCCCCGTTTACCGAAACGGACCACCCCCTTCCAGGGTGAGACTTTAAGTAGAACCCGGTCCCCGACCTGGAATTCTAACGGTTTTCTACGCTTGTCAGCGTAGCTTTTCTGACGGTCACGAGCTGCCGCCATGCGTTGCCTGATCTGTGAAATCTTTTCCGTTGTATCTACCACTAGTTCCGGGCCTGTGAGTTGACTATCACCAACTTCCGCCCAGCAGAGAGGTGATCGGCATTTACGACCGTACAATGCCTCAAAAGGTGCCGCCTGAATGCTAGTGTGGTAGCTGTTGTTGTAGGAGAATTCCACCAGCGGCAGATGCTTCTCCCAGTTCTTGCCAAAATCGATCACACATGCTCTAAGCATGTCTTCCAGGGTTTGGATGGTGCGTTCAGACTGCCCATCCGTTTGCGGGTGATAAGCGGTGCTCATGTCCAAACGTGAGCCAAAGGATTTGTGCATAGCTTGCCACAATTCGGAAGTAAAACGAGCGTCTCGGTCGGAAATAATAGAAGTTGGCACCCCGTGCCTGGAGACTACTTCTTTTAAATAGATTTCTGCTAAGGTAGAAAACTTGTCTGTTTCCTTAATGGCCAGAAAGTGTGCAGACTTAGTCAAACGATCTACTATCACCCAGATAGTATCATTCCCGCGTTGAGATCTAGGTAGCCCTGTAACAAAATCCATGGAAATTTGCTCCCATTTCCATTTCGGGATTTCCGGTTGCTGGAGTAGGCCTGCTGGTTTCTGATACTCGATTTTGACTCTTGCGCAGGTCAAACATTTGCCAACGTAGGCTGCTATGTGGGCTTTCATGCCAGGCCACCAGTAAGTGGTCCTTAAGTCGTGGTACATCTTATCTGCACCAGGATGTACTGAATAACGGGACTTATGGGCTTCGTCCATCACAAGCTCTCGTAGATCTCCGTAAAGTGGGACCCAAATGCGCCCTGCCACATAGTAGGCGCCGTCTTCTTTCTGTTCTAGTTGTTGTCTCGATCCTCGCAGGGACTCAGCCCTGATGTTTTCCGGTTTCAGAGCTTCAATCTGAGCATTTCGGATCTGGGTAGGGAGACTAGACTGGATGGTAAGTTGTAATGCTCGCACGCGCTTTGGTATGGTATCTTTTCGGCTGAGGGCGTCTGCCACAACATTGGCCTTGCCCGGATGGTACTTGATGGCGCATTCGTAATCATTCAGAAGTTCGACCCATCGGCGTTGTCGCATGTTTAATTCTTTCTGCTTGAAAATATGCTCGAGACTCCTGTGATCGGTGTAAATGGTGCACTTGGTACCGTACAGGTAATGTCTCCATATTTTAAGCGCAAATATCACTGCTCCCAGTTCCAAGTCGTGTGTTGTGTAGTTCCTTTCATGTGTCTTAAGTTGTCGAGAGGCGTAAGCAATAACTTTCTCGCGTTGCATCAACACGCAACCGAGCCCATGAATAGACGCATCGCAGTAGACCACAAAGTCGTCAGTGCCTTCAGGTAATGAAAGAATAGGAGCACTGCAGAGGTTATCCTTAAGCCTCTGAAAAGCAGATTCCTGTGCTTCATTCCACTTGTAAGTGACGCCTTTCTGAGTGAGCGTAGTGAGGGGTTGTGCAATCTTTGAGAATCCCTGAATGAATCTGCGGTAGTAACCTGCCAATCCCAAGAATTGGCGAACTTCAGTGGGAGTCTTAGGGGTAGGCCAATTCTTTATAGAATCGATCTTAGCCGGGTCGACGTGGATTCCGTCCTTGTTAACCACGTGTCCAAGGAAATGGACTTCTCGAAGCCAGAAGTCGCATTTCGAGAACTTGGCGTACAGTTGCTCATTGCGAAGGAGTTCGAGGATAAGGCGTAGGTGCCGTTCATGTTCTTCCTGACTTTTCGAGTAGATCAAGATGTCGTCTATAAACACAATCACAAATTTGTCGAGGTAGGGTTTGCATACCCGGTTCATGAGATCCATGAACACTGCAGGGGCGTTGGTCATTCCAAAGGGCATAACGAGGAATTCATAATGACCATAACGAGTTCTGAATGCAGTCTTGGAAATATCTTCATTACGGACCCTTAACTGATGGTAGCCTGATCGCAGGTCAATCTTAGAATAGTAGCTTGATCCTTGCAATTGATCGAATAGGTCATCGATTCGCGGGAGAGGGTAACGATTCTTGATGGTAACCTTGTTCAGCTCACGATAATCAATGCACATTCGGAACGTGCCATCCTTCTTCTTAACAAAGAGTACCGGTGCTCCCCAGGGTGATGAACTAGGACGGATAAATCCTTTATCCAAAAGTTCTTGTAGTTGCGTCGAGAGTTCCTTCAATTCTGCGGGGGCTAGACGATAAGGTGCACGAGCTATAGGCGCTGCTCCGGGAACTAGCTCGATTTGGAATTCGACCTGACGATGGGGAGGGAGTCCAGGTAGTTCCTCAGGAAATACCTCGGGGTAGTCACGCACTACTGGAAAGTCTTCAATCCTCTTTTCCTTTTCCTGCGTGTTGGTAACCAGTGCTAAGATAGCGGTGTGCCCTTTTCGTAAACACTTCTGGGCTTTCAAGAAAGAAATAACGCCGGAGATTTCTCCACTTCTGCCACCTTGTACAATGAGGGGTTTGCCAGAACGATGAGGGATACGAACTGCTTTCTCTTGACAGAGGATCTCAGCGCGATGCTTGGATAACCAATCCATACCAATAACGACGTCGAAGCTTCCAAGAGTAACAGGGAAAAGATCGATACTAAATGTCTGACCAGACAACTCTAGTTTGCAACCCTTGACAACGTGTGAGGCCTCGATGTTTCTACCATTAGCTAACTCGACGACATGAGGAGAACTTAGTAACGAAAGCGGACGCTTAAGCTTCTTACTAATACGTAGGGATACATAACTAGCATCGGCACCGGAATCAAATAACACAGAAACATAACGATCATCGAGTAGGAACTTACCCGCCACGACATTGGGGTCATTCCTTGCTTCACCAGCTCCAATCACGAAAGCTCTTCCTCTAGCACCATTCCCAGCATTGTTGTTCTGATTGTTGTTCCCAGCTCCCTGATTGTTGTTGCGGTTCTGATTCAGTTCAGGACAATCCTTCCTAAAGTGCCCTGTTGCCCCACATTTAAAACATGCTCGGTCGTTTCCCTGCTGCTGTTGCTGTTGAGGTTGTTGCTGATTCTGTCTTGCTGGGAACTGGCTTCTACAATCCTTGGCTTCGTGCCCCATCTTGTGGCATCGCTGACACTGGCCCTTGTTACATGCCCCATTATGGTGTCTGTTACACTTGTTGCACTTTGGGTAGCTTCCCCGGTAGCCACCCTGTTGCTGAGTGCCTTTGTTGTTTTCGGTTTTCCTTTGCTGCGCTGGGGCCTGAGTGGGGTTAGCATCCTTGCTTTGACTTCCTTCCCACTTACGCTTGCTGTCACTAGAAGTTCCGACAGTAGCACTGATCCTTTTGGGCAACCTGCCCTCTTCCACGGCCTGATCAGTAAGTTTGTGAGCAAGTCGAACGATCGGCTGAATGGTAGTGTGGTTGGCTGAAGTGACATGGCTTCGAATCTCTGGAGCCAAACCCTTGATGTACAGTTCGATCCTTCGATACATAGGTCGAGACATGTTTGGGCAAAGAGCAGCATAGTCATTTGACAGCTTGGTGTATGTTTCAATTTCCGACCCAACCATCTTGAGTTCATAGTACTCATTCTCAAGCTTGTGGATGTCATCCCGGTGACAGTATTCATCCTTAATCATATCCTTGAAATCCTCCCATGCCGTAGCATTTGCAGTTTCCAATCCAAACATCTGAATTTGCGCCTTCCACCATGAAAGCGCGCTTCCCTCGAGCGTAGCAGTAGCAAATTTCACCCAATTTGCAGGAGGACACTCGCAAACAGCAAAGACAGCTTCAATTTTCTCGATCCAATGCAGAAGACCTATGGCACCCTCAGTGCCGTTGAAAGGGAGAGGCTTGCAATCCATGAAAGTTTTGAAAGTACACACTGGTGGTTGCGCAGGTGCATGCTGACCTGTTCGTGAGAAGCGAAGCGTATAGGTTTAGAGGCGAAAAGTCGATGTGGCGGTAGGATCCATACATCCTAAAACAACGAGCTTACCTATAGGGTGAGCTGCAAAAGCCGCAGCCACTGTGTTGAGCAGGTTAGTGAACTGAGCCTGCGTCATGTTAATGTTTCCCCTTCCGCGTCCACTCATTGTCTTCATAACCAGAAAACACAGTATGAGTGTGATGTCGTAGTGTAGCGAGAATGAGATAGAAGAGAGAGGTGTATCTATCTAGTTTAGGCACACTAGTACGTATAACATAACAGGAAACATAAAGTAAGCAACAAGTAAACACTGGTCCGAGCTATGAGGTCAAATGTGTCGAGCCTTGCACTTGGAGTGTAGTGTCGTCGCGAGTCACGGGTTATAGTCTGGTTTTCTCCAAAAAAGATTTTTCCCTTTTTAAAACCAAGTTCACTATAACCAATGGCTCTGATACCAATCTGTCACACCCCCAAAATCCACCTGCGGATAACACCCGCTTCGAGGGCGTGACTGACCAGGATCCAGCCACCAATTATACCGAATACTTAAGTTGATAACAAAAGTAATACTTACTATTCATAAGCTTAGCAAATATTAAGTTCAGAGTTTAAAGTTTTAAGTTCCAAAACAGTAATAAGTAGCGGAAGCATAAATAAGGTAGTTTAAAACAAAGTTCACGATTCAAAATAAGGTAACACCCAACACAAGGGTGAACAGACACTACACGTTCCCAAGCTGCAAGCTCCTTCGTCACTGGTTACCTGCAAAGCATGCAGTAAGGGGTCAACAATAATGCTGAGTGAGTTCACTAGTTGTCCAGTTTTAATTACCAAAAACTTTGTTTCACCGGTTAATTTATCCGTTTATACATGCCCTGGGGAGCTACCCCAAAAGTTAGCGACTAAACTGTTTTTCCAATACCGAACACTAGGTAACCGTTGCGTATCCGCAGGATGCCCCGATGTCAATGTTCTATCATCATTGACGGATGCCTGAGTCTATTAGTTCACGACCGATCCCAAACCAGGGCACGGTGTGAGGCTGGTAAACACCTAAATAGCGCTATCAACTAATAACCCGTTCGCCTGGCCCCGGCGACTAATCGGTATTATGTAGTAGGGACTTGAGTGATAGAGTTTCGTTTAGTGCCGTTAGTTGCAATCCGTATAAACAGTAATTAACCAAAAGGTTTCCCAATACCAGGGAAGGAAAAGTAGGTTTTGTTCCCAATAACTAGGGAAGGTATGTAAATGGTATCCCCTTTTTCCAGGGGATAGAGTTGTTAGTCTCGTGTCCCAAACCACCGGGACGCATGCTTTTAAGTTGTGAACTCACCTTGGGTTGCTCGGTAGGTTTAGGTTACTTGTCAATCACGTTGGTCACCACGTCCTAACATGGTTACCGGTATAGGTCAGGTTCGGTGTACAAGTAATCACGTAAGAACATATACAGGCACATAACATGCATACAAGTAAATAGTCATGGGGTTATTGGGCCGGCCCTAACAGTAACACAGTCAAACAGAACACAGCAACACCTAGTCCACTTAACAGATAGCCCAAGTTAACACAGAATGGCCCAATAACCAAAATGGACAGCCCACTCGCAACCAGCTGGTCTCGAGTCGCAACCAGGTGGTCTCGGCTTGTCACGCTGTGGTTGCGAGTCGCAACCGTGGTCTCGAGTTGTCACGTTTTGGTTGCGAGTCGCAACGGCGTGGTCTCGAGTCGCAATCTCGTGGTTTCGAGTTGTCCTGCTATGGTTGCGAGTCGCAACCGTGTGGTTTCGAGTCGTAATGCCGTCGTTGCGAGTCGTAATCTGTCACTTTCATGTACACGTGATGATGCAGATATGACAGTCCAAATTGTACCAAGAATTCAGGCCCATATTAGGAAACAACCAATAATATTTCACTAACACTTTGCCTAATCTGAATACTAGTAAAGATAGATCAAACTTTGCCATTTTTACATCTTCAAGTCATATTCAAACAAGTTCATCCTTTGTTCATCATTTTTCTAGGGTTTTCACCATGACAAATCATACATTTAATGAACCAAAAATCACATATTTATGACAAGATTATCATGGCAAGAACAAAGAAACATGCATTACATAGCCGAAATCTTAAGTTCAACATCAACATTTTGCAAGAAACAAAGAAGTATAGTTTGGTTGGCCATAATCATTCTTAATCTACCATTTCTAGTTATTTTAAGCATGTTTAGCAATTTTTCATACACAAGGTTTAACACACATAATCCAACTTCACAAATCATCCAAAAATCATGTGTAACAATTTTAACTAACCATCTTCTAGTTCATACAATATACATAAATCTTATGCACATAGTAACAACACTAACCGGTTGTGAAGAAGGAGGATGAGCCGAAAGAAAGGAAGAAAATGAGAGAAGATGAAGTGTCCGAGTGATGGTCTTGACCGAGTGTCTTGTCCGATTTGTTCCAAGCTTGAACCGAGATCAAGGAGAAGGAAAGTGGTGTTTGTAGAGGGTTTTCTAGTGAGAGAGATTAGAAGAAGTGTTGGTGTGTAAAATGAAGCAAGTGGGGAAAAAGGGTGGGATTTATACAAGGGGTCACGAGTTGGGCTTGGGGGTTTCGGCCCAACCGGTTTCGGCTCACTAGGCCCACTCGAGACCGAGTGGCCCACTCGCAACCGCCCGGTTGCGAGTCATGGTCTCGGGTCGTGGTTTCGGCTCTCATATATATATATATATATATATATAATACATACATACATCACATATCATGCACAAAGGTCACGTTTTCATTTAATAATATTTATATACACAAAAATTACAACGTGTTCGTTTGGAAAAACCTCGAGTGTCACAGATTTCTCCAAGGAGAAGTCTAGGAATCGAACCCCATGATTATCCAAGTAACTAGGAAAAAGAATCAAGTGATTTCGTTAAGAAATGAGTGAGTTATGCTCATTTTCGTGAAGGGGTGTCAATCTGCTCGAACCTTTGCTTTCAGCTACGGTTTGGAGGATGTTTTGAGAGTTTTTAGTGTTGCAAAAGTGGTAGAGAGGCTGGTTATAAGTGGTATTTATAGGGGGAAGGATTAGGGTTTCAATGGGTTGGGCTTTGGAAGTGTTTAGAAGGGGTTACACCTTGAAACTAGCCCACAAAACCCAACTATATGGGGCTGAATTTTGCTGAATTGGGGCTGCCATATTTCTTTATTTTTTTTATTTTTTAAAACATTATAATGAGTAATTTTGTTAATTAAGTTGTGTAATAATATGCAACAATGTTTCCCCTAACTTGTAACAAGGTGAAATATGAAATAAAACATGATTTAACTAGGTAAAAAGTGTAATGTACAAGTATGTAACATGTTTGTAAGTGACAAGTATATGTCACATATTAGATGATTAACCGTTGTATAAATAAGCATATTATTAGGGGTTTTTAGGTATCAACAATATAAGGACAAGCATGGACATGCATCGTGAATAGGTATAAGTATGAATTACAAATAAGGATTCGATGTACAATGAATTCGAACGTATGAACATGTATGAATATGTAGATGGTGAATTTAAAGAAATACCAATTTTATTTATGATCCAAGTCTCGGATTTTACAACGAAAAGACGACTACAATAATACAAGATTTCCAAAAATAGCATTACAAGGCGAGCTTTCTAATTATGGAAAGTATGAAAAAGCAGGGCGTTACAAGGAGGGAGTGGTTTGCAATCTCGGTTAACATCTTATGTCATCATTAACACCCCAAATGTTAGAGTACATCTCATGGCCTAAAAGTTAACAATATTCATAGTCTTTTCAAACGGATTTGAAATCTTGATAAACGATTTCAAGAAAGCTATCCACTCCATATTTGTGACCTCATGATAATGTGTTTTCGTCAAATGATAATTCATAAATTATGGAATCAAATTTCAAAAGTTACTTAATGGATCATGAAATAAATAACAATTTTATCGTGGAGAAATTATTATATTATCTTATTTATATTTGTTATATATAATCATTAAATTTGAATTCATTTGATCTAAAGATTTAATCATATTTTATATTCGTGGATACCATCTATAAGTGTAATTTTGATATGATTCGAACATGTTAAATGTTTGTGTGGTAGAGACAATTTTATAAATTAACTTGAGGAGTAGTACATGGTTATATGTTATTATAAAGTGTTTTATATGTTAACATATTATATTGTGTTTCATATAATTTAAGTTTATATTATATATTGTATTGTATTCTATATGCTATCATTTATTTATATATATTGTGTTGAATATATATAATGAAAACCAAAGTTGGTTGTTTTATTATCACTCTCATAAAAACATATAAATATGTTTAGATATGACACTTTAGTGTCGTATTCCCCAAATCTCATTATCAAGTTATAAAAGGTCATAATATTTTAGACCGATAAAATTATACGTCTCATATATGTAATTACTTCTCAACTGATGTCATGTGAAAAGAAGATTATTTATGTAGAAAATACGGATAACAATTTTCCATATATCACACGTGAGACATGCTCCCGAAGTAGCAATATCATTGAGAGGATATTAACAGGCTGAAACGATTTTATATCCGTGTGGCCGAGTAAATAATGAAAAGCTATCAAGTTTGTCCTGATTATTCCATTCCCTGAAGTAGATGTGATTATATGATGATCATTGAAATTTTCATGGACATAATTGAGATATATGTAATGGTGGTCATGTTAATAATGAGATCGATTATCAGAAGTACTATGATAGCTAAGTTGATAATGAGATTGACCATCAGATGTTATGATAGCTAGGTTAATAATAAGACAACTATCAGAATTGTAAAAATGTCATAATGAGATTGAACACTAGATGTGACAAATTATGAGAGTGATTATATGAGAATATAATGTGAAGAAAGGATACAAAGTAATATAACATGATACTTTCAAATGATAACACATTGTTATCTCACGTTTTATGTTATTAATCATAAACCAGAAGTTTATGGATCATAATTAATTAATTAATTGGCATGACCGGTTAGACCACACCGTGTCAATGATGATGTGAAATGTATTGAAGAACTAGAAGATTCTTCAAGTTGGTAATCGCATGCAACATTTGTTCTCAAGGGAAATTCATTATTTACCAACCAAAGTAGGGTGAGAATCCCTAGATATTCTGGAAATGATTAAAAGATATGCATATCCCAACATGATACCATTTAGTGTTTTAAAATCGATGCATCGTCTAAATGGTTATCAAATCCACAACCTGAAGTTTGTGCGATTGTGGCTTAACTAATGTGATAGCAAGCATATTAATCTAGATTAGTATATTTATTTAGTAATAATGAATTTGATTCCCAAATTATTAACGATCATTGGAATAAGTATTACTGTTGAGATGATCACTAAACGTCTACTATTGATAACAAAGCCAATGATCATGAGATGAGCAAAAGTTCATTTAGGTACATGTAATTTCACATATAGTACCATTAATTCACATCAAGCCAATAAGTTATAGTTCTCCCCATACAGTTGGTTTTGGTCAGGAACCAAAGATGTCTCATCAAAGATTTTGGTTGTGCGACATATATTGAAACTAATCCACCACACCGCACAAAGATGGGACTTCTAAAAGGGTCGAGAATATATGTTGGGTAAAAAAAATAATTGTCTATGATTAAATAGTTAAAGCCATTGGTGAAAGATTTGCTTACGGCTCATTGGTTTTCACTTTTGTGAATGAATGTTCCCAACATTAGGGGGAGATAACACGCAGTTGAAAAGTGAAAAGTGGAATGAATTATCATGTCATCTTGATCCTCAGAATATAAACGGTGAACTCTTGATCCTCAGAATCTAAACGGTGAACCAAAAGTTCAAAGGATAATTCATTTACCAAAATTAAATAACAAATTACCAGACAAATTCACTGACCTAAATAGAGTGACTAAGTAAGTCACATAATCAACTGCTTATGCTCCAGTTATATTTGTGTCCCAAGAGGACAACCACATATTTTCTAATGAGTCTATTGTACGCCTGAAGCGTGGTAGACTAGTCGATTCCAGTAATACAATTCCTCGAAATTTGGAGCAAGTAATTAAGATGGTCAAGTCGAGGTTATAGTAATAAAATATTTTGGAAAGATAGTAGACAGGATGGTTCAAGAAGAACCACAGGTACCTGAAAATATAGAGATCTCGAGAAGTTGTATCATATCTAAGATATGTATGGAATCGAAACAAAATCGACGTCGTTATACTTTTGTATATAATATAGCGCTTGAAATGATGAAATGACGAGAATCAAGATTTAAGATCTGTCTATGAATGAAAATACATAAATGATTGGCCTAAATGGAAAGACGCAAAGTATGGCAGATTTAAATTCTCTAATGAAATGGAAAGTTTTCGGACCAACAGTCCATACAACCGAATTTGTAAAGTATGTTGGATATTAATAGGGCTTTTATGCGAATCATGTGAAAATCAAAGTAAATGAGATAAGGCAAATATGATGCACAAGGATTTTTGCAAAAACCCATGATTGATTATAATGAGACATATTCTCTAGTGGTGGATGTAATGACTTTCCAATATTTTATTAGTCTGGTAATATAAAGAGAGAATTGATATGCATCTTATGAATGTTATGTATCACTTGTACTAAAAGTTTACATGAAAGTCCCTCAAGGATTTGAATTATCAAAAATCATGTAAAATGAGTTCTCGAGAACGATATGATCGTTGTATACAAATTCATATTTGAATATGTTGAATATAATTGGAACTCCTGATGAGTATCGTAAAGCATTTAAGTGCTTATAAGGTTAGTTGAAACATCTTAAGGATGTAATTCTTGTGCACCAATAACTATACAATAGAAAACTTGTGCCTGGTTATTATGGCATCTTAATGTACAATGTATAAGCATGGTACAATATGGATTAAATATTCAAGACATCCTTGCATATGATATAGAAATTTATGAGGATGTATATGTAATAGAACTCCTAAAGAGTGAATGCACATACATTGTTTTTCAAAGTTGAAAGAAGTATGTATATGATACAAATGCCTGAAGCATTGATTTCAAGTCCTCAAGAATGTATCTTTATAAAGTTAAAGATAGTATGAACTAAAATAGTCATGTTGAATGTTGTACAACTCATGATATATTCTGATAAAGAGCAATATAAGTTTGATAATATTATCCATCTTTATCAAATGTTCTTTCTTAAAAGTTCACTATAATCGCAATTTACAGTGATGATGTCTGAGCATCATCAAGAGAAACTGGCGAGCTTTTAGAAGGGGATTTTTTTATGACCCTAGCACAGTCTAATTATTACTCGACTTGCAGATCGAGTATATTTGTAATCATACTTTTATTCATCTATCAAACTACATCTAAAAGATGTTGGTGGGACATTTTAGTATGTAAAGAGCTCAACCTTATAGTATGTTAAAGGTTGTTCAGACACTTTTTATAAGAAATGATTATTATCATCTCCTACCAAAGTAGAGATTCTCATTTCAAAAGTACCATGACTAAAGTGCAATTGTGCATTAACTTAACTTTCAACTATGTATGATAATATATATTTTTATTTATCAACATGATATAGCACATGTCCAATGAGGAGACACTTGAATGGTAAAGCAGATATGTTGATACCCTAAAGGTAAGAATGATACGTGTCTATATTTTACTAACCCATGAAAGCTAGTTCTGTTAGTCTTGTAGATATAAAGAATGTAACACCTCTTGGATCTTATGGTATTCGTTCGCAAGAGGAAGCACTAGAAGTCTCACAAGAAGATTTTACAACATTACTCAATGTAAAGGATTGCACTTCAAGGCATCAAACGACAAATCATTCTACAAAAGTTTTGAGCAACTTTCGAGGATGATGGACACACTTTACTTAAAGGATACATATTATAATGAGGGGGAGATTTATTCAAGTTGCACTATTTTTCCCTTAACTAAGTTTTATCCCAATGGGTTTTATTAGTAAGGTTTTTAATGAGGCAGCATACCTGATCCAGAAGTATCAGGGGGAGATAATGCGCATTACATGCTGCACTCTTTTTCCCTTAGCTATGGTTTTGTCTCACCGGGTTTTCCTAGCAAGGTTTTTAACGAGGCAGCATCAAGCGTATTATGTTGATAACCAAGGGGGAGTGTTATGAATATATTTATATTAATGTGGTTATCAACACCTAAAATAGATTAGGCTTGTTCCACAAGTTTTCCTCAATTATATATAGTCTTTTGTATCTCTTATAATATACACCTCAAATCAATGAAATATTTCTCCCTATTATTTTCTTCTTCTTCTTTGCTATTAGGTTAGTTTTACAACATAGCAGACAATTTGAGAGATTGAAAACTAAGAGAGTTGTGATTGCAAATAGGAATGGCAATGGGCCGTGCTTGGGTCGGGTATTGGTAATCCCAGGCCCGTACCCGATTGTAATTCTTTGGCCCATACCCGGTCCATTACCCGTCGGGTATTTTTCGGGTAATTACCCGTCGGGTATCGGGCATACCCGCGGGTATCGGGTATACCCGTTAATTTCTTAAAAATACACGTTAGGACAAATATGCAATTTTTACTTTGATGTTTATATAATTTACTATTTTAATGACTATAATAAATGAAAATATGACTAATAACTTACATATCATAATCAGACCACATATACTAAACTAAATTAAAACGATTACTTAATTAAGTAATTGTATCAGGACCACCTATTTGCATAAAACATCCACATAATAAAGGGTGATAGCTTTCATATCCAATATACATGCTTAAAAATAAGTTATATGTTAACTAAACACTTGCCAAATAAATAACCACATATGACTATAGAGAAGGTAATAAGTACATTTACTAAGTTTATATATATGGAAATCTATAATTCGGGTATTATTCGGGTAAATGGGCCGGGTATCGGGCGGGTATCACTAAATCCCATACCCGTACCCATACCCGAATTTTTTCTATTTTTAAGCCCGTACCCGGCCCATATCCATTGGGCTTCGGGTATACCCGACCCATATGTTTTGGGTTTCGGGTATACCCGTCGGGCTTGGGCTTTTTTGCCATCCCTAATTGCAAAGGAAGAATCATATGTGCATCGAACGTAGTAAAACCTAAAACGTGGGCTCCATCTACAATTGGGCATAACAACTGGTATGCTAACCTAGTTCTCGGGTAAATGCATTAACAATAACTTCTTTATCTTCATCCCTATAATCCTCCGTCGTGTGTGAGATTTGAACCTAAGACCTCCCTTTCCCAACTCAGGTATTTTAAAAGCTTTGTTTTTGTCAATAAACCACCAACCCCGTTAGTATTAAACTATAGGGGGTGTTTGTGAGATGCAGTGGGAATCACCCTGCATCATATCTATCTCTATTTAATTAAACTATAGGGGTGTCTGCGTGATGCAACGGGAATCACAAACACTCCTATCACGTAACACGTTAATTCTTTAAAATAAGAAAAAAAACTATAACAATATCATACTCAGATTAAAGAAAATAAAATGTTCGTTTTTATGATATAAACTTTAAAAAAATATTAATGTATGAAAAAGTTACGACCATTTAAATTTTTTTAAGAGAAGTTGGTTTAAAAGTTAATATGTTTCAAAGGATTGTATCAAATATTTTAAAAGTTGTAATTACTTAAAGTCTAAAAATGATGTATATTTACTTTTTTTGTCCCTATATGTATTAAAATATAGTATAAATAATACTTAATCAATATTTTTATATTAGTTTTTTTTTTCTTTCTTACAAGCATAATCGCTTAAAGTAGTTATAGTTATGTGTAAATGAATAATGAGTCTTTGTATAGGGATTGGTGGATTTTTATTAAATATAAAAATATTTTTTTAAAGAATAAAGGTTTTTTTAATATATAATTAATGTTCTATTTTTAAAAAAATTAAAGGTTTTTTATATATTAATATGTATTTTAATTTTTTTAGTTTAGGGGTTTTTTGATTAAATTTTATATATATATATAACTGGATAAAAGAAAAAAAATGGATTTTGAATGAAAATGACAAGTACCAAACTATTTAATGTGAGACCGAGGGATCTAGAAAAGAAAAAAGAACTTAGACTAAATGACAATTAAGAACAAAATTCATGGACTAAAATGACAATTTACTTTTTTTTTTGAACGGCTAACTAAATTACCGGATAAACATTCTGCGATGCCATCAATCGATATGCATCCCCTCCTCCATAACAGTCAGAGTTGGATGCATACCCGAGTCACCAAGCCACCAGTTCCGGGGAAACCCGCCGTCCGGAGGCCCACTTTCGTAAAACCCGGTTCGACTCGGTTTTGAACTGACGAAATTTTATTGCCACCACCAATGTCCTTCAAAGTGATGCTAGTATGAATTGAACTTGAGACCCAAGGAAAGAAAACAAGTTACTAACCACTACTTGTAAGTAACTACTCAGGACAAAATGACAATTTAGATAAAAATAGGGTCGTATTATTGGCACACCTTGCCTTATTAAATCGACACCCTCAATACGCATCGTATAGGTCTATACGATGCGTATTGAGTTGGTAATTAATTTTGTGTCAGTCAAAGGCTGACAATGTCTCACGGGGGTTAAAGTAATACGCATCGTATAGGCCTATACGATGCGTATTACTTTTTTTAGAAAGTACGATCAGCTTTCTGTCACTGTTGAGTGACGTAGAGTGATTGACGTATGCCCTATACGCATCGTATAGGGCTATACGACTCGTATTCCATTCTGAATTTGAATTCTGCTTCCCCTATTTAAACGACGAAGAAGACGATATATATATCGTCTTCGTTATATATTCACATTCACTAACAAACATGTCTTGGTACAACTATGTTTTCGGTGAGCCGTCTGAGGCGGACACAAGCACGTTTATTCCGGATAGCAGTGTGGTATATCATTTTTTAACTTATTCTGTTTTTTTTTTTTTGTTTATGAAATACTTAGCACACCGTTTGTATTAGGCGGGGTCTAATGTCCCTGATTCTTACGATTTGGGTGGAAATGATGATCACGCGCACGAGGTCGTGTTCGGCTATCGTCCCCATCATAATGAATCGTCGTTGCCAGACCTCAACGAGGTAAGTATATATATTTACTTTTTTCTATTCGACGTTAAACTAATCATTACCTTTTACCCGTTGGTTTTTTTAGTCTGCTATGCCCCACCAACCGTTGCTACCAGATTTGAACGCGTGTAGCCATGATCAAGGTTATAGGTCTCCGTTTTATGAACCCGGTTACGTTCCCTAGTACGGACATGAAGAATATGGCAACAACGCTTTCGTTAGTGGTCCCTCGGCAGTACAAGGAGACCTTAGTCACCCTTCTTACGTACAAGAGTCATTGGGTGATGAGCCAGCCGTGCAAGAGTCATTGGGTGACGAGACACCCGCTTACCCTGAAGTTTCGTACAAAACTGATCAGGTATGAACGATATATATTTTTGTTAAATGTTATATTTTTTCTGTTAAATTATTATACAATTGTTAATACAAAATACATTAAAATTGTTATATTTTTCAAATAGGATAAAAATTAATTAATAAATTTATATGAAATATTTTTATAAAATTAATTAAACCTGTTATATTTTTTTAAATATTATAAAAAATACATTAAAATATTTTTTTAAATATTAATTAAAATATTCGTTGAAGAGCTGAAGACACTCGTATTATACAAACGAGATGATTTCACCAAAATAGGCGTGAAACCCATAATTTGGTGAATGACTCTCAGTCCGCTTATTCAATTTTGCACGAAATTACGTCATCAAGTTAGGAGTGAGATCCACATCTTGACGGTAAGTTTCCAATTCAAACTCTAGTGGACCCTCGTCAAAGTGTCGGAATTAACTTTCTTGATCCGACGAATACCAACCACACTTATGGTACGAAATCTTCAAGTTAGGGGTGAAACCCGCATCTTGTCGACTAGTCCCGTTCTGTCACACCCCAACCGATGGCGGAATCGTCGGGGCATGGCACTGAGCGAAACAGATTGTCCAGAAGTTTCCATAACAACTATCATCACTATTTAGTTTAATATAACACGTCCCATACCGTGTCCCAAATAATAAAACAAATTATTACAGATAACAACCAGTCAAGTAATTCTGTTCCGACAACTCAGATTTAAATAAAACAAATAAATATTGTTCAAATGCTCCTAAAGACCCGGTCGGACAAGATCTACAGACAACTATGCTCTAGACGCTTGTTCCTGACAGACAACTATTTGTTGGGGGCTCTAGAGCTTTATTCTAGCCTCGCTTTCCTAGCAAGCAAACATCTTAAACACCTGTCACATACGTTAAAATAAAGTCAATACATATAATGTAAAGGTGAGCATACAGGTTTGAAAATAGCATATAGAGTTCGAATAGTTTACGCATAACGAGCATATACACAGAGGAAAACGAAGCATGTTAATTATCGACATGGATCTATCGATACCAATGACTGCGGATTGACTGTCCGAGACAGTTTGCAATACATGATTATCACCGTAATCCATGCAAGTAATTGTCCTTAACAACCCCCGTGTGAACGGGTGCTGAGTCCAAACTATAGTACTACGTCGTTAAGGCAGGTAGACATCATTCCACGTGTAAACATAGCAACAAGCATTCATTTAGTCACGTAATACATGCGAATTGGTTAGCGTTCAAATAATTGAGTAGTGTGATCGATTGTGTTTTGAAATAAGTAACGTATGTAACACCAAAAAGTGCTAAAAGCAAAAAGGGATCGAGTATACTCACAGCGATTGATTGATGGATTGAAGGGAGCGCTTGAGAGTAGGGTTAGCGTGAACAGTTTGATAGCATAACGATGAATACACGTAAAATGGAGACAAGTGTAAGTGGGTCGAACAGCCTGGTCGATCGAACAGCAGGTTCGATCGAACGGGTTGTTCGTTCGGTTGGAAGGTCCGTTCGGACAGTCTGTTCGATCGGCTGGTAGGCTCGATCGGCTGGACTGTTCGAGTGGATTGTTTCTTCCTTTGACTAGGATGTGTTTGTGTATGATGGTTTGACCTTTTGAAAGTTTCGTTGTAGTATTTGAGAACACTGAAGTGTCCTTACCTTTCAGGTCGATCGATCGAACAGCCTGTTCGATCGGCCGGCTTAACCGATCGGTTAGGGACTTCAAAAGTGAGTCCTCAGCTGGATGTCACCTGATCGATCGAACAGCATGTTCGATCGGGTGGCACTCCGTACTACTACGAGTTGTAAATCGATTAAGGGTTGAAGCATAGTATCTCATAATCCGAAGAGTAATGTTTACCGAACGGTTCGTTCGATCGGACATCACCTCGTTCAATACTATACCTCATGAAATTGTCAAAGCCACTTGCTAGCCGATCGGCTGGCCTGGTCGATCGGCTGACATGTCCGATCGGTTGGGCTATCCGTTCGGACAGCCTAACCGTTCGGTCAGCATCCTGACCTGGTCGGCCTGTTCGTCTAACACTTGGTTGTTTTGATTATTTGACGTTATTTCGAGGTAGTTTGACAACGAGCTAAACCATGGAACTTTCGTTCTTACTTGTCTCCCCTGCTCGGACAGGAATCACCCAAGTCCGGCTGGTGAACTGTTCGGAACGGTAGTTTGATGTTTGACCCGAAGTCGGTGAATCCTCGTAGATAGAATCCGAATCTTGAACCACTCATCCACTAGAATGATTGGTGAGTCGGCTCAAGCTCCGTTTCTACCGGTTTGAAGGTATTGAGTGTAAAAGAGTTGAAAGAAAGTTGGAAATCCTTCTTTCAATCCTTCACACCATGTAAATGTTCAGATTTGTGATAGATCTTAGCTTGTTTATGTGGAAATCGGTTAGATCCGAGCTATTCATGGTGGATTGAGGCCAAAACATGATGTTCTTGATGAACACCATGATGACATCATCCTAGAATGCTTAGATCTTGATGATTTCACGGTTAGAAATCAAGATTCGAAAGATAGAAAGGTGTAGGAGTGTGCTTTGATCAAGAAAGTACAAGATTTAGGATGAAAACTTACCGAAATCGGAAGAAATCTGAGAAAAGATGAGGAGCACGAGCTGGTCGGTCGGAGAGTTTCCAAAAGTGGAAAGAATGACAATGACAACCCTATTTATAGGCTCCAAAAGAGGAAAGGGCTGGCCGATCGGCCAGGCATCCCGATCGGACAGCCTGCTCGATCGGACAGTCCGTCCGATCGGCTGGGCTGTTCGATCGGCTGACAGCCTGATCGATCAACAGCTTGGTTCGAGTGTTCGGTGCGACGATTTCTGAGATTTCGATTTCGATTGAAGACGATACGAGTACGATAGAGTTTCCTATTCAAATTACTTTCAGTCCCAATCACTATATCTACATACAAGTATCTATATCTCGCGTAACCTCTTTTCCACTACTATCATGATTCGATTTCGATTGCATTCGATTGAGTTTCGAGTTTCGATTCGAGTTTCGATTGATTCGATTGATCACCACACAAAACACAAAGTAAACACGCACAAGTAACACATAAGGCACACACACACGTATAACAACAACCAAAGTTTGCGAAATTCGAGATTCGAGTTCGATGATGGTTCGATCGGTTTGATTACTGATTAGTTAACTTTATCGCATTGTTACTTCCTAGTATTCACAGTCGTAAATCGGTTCGCGTTGATAAAACATTCGATTACTTCGATTTATTCTGATTAACAACACTTACTCCACATAATACAAATAAAACATAAAATAGACTAATTATAGTCAAAGAAGTCAAAGTTGACTTGGACTTTGACTTTGACTTTGACATTCGAAAACACGGGGTGTTACATGTTCCTCGATTTTCAATCCCGCCAAAGTTTTGATTTTTCAATTGATTAGGGACGTGTAGTAACTGGAAGGGTAAAGTACCGTTAATCGCTTCTAGACGAGAGTATTTTAACTATAGGCCAAAGCACGTTTCCCTAATTTGAAAGGACTTTCGATTCACTTTGGAATAGTCGAAGTTTCTAAACCCAAAACAATCCGATGTTTTATCAAGCCTCTCTTTTACTTTATCTCAATTTCCATGTGTTTTAATACTTGTTACCTCGTTCATTTAAAAACCGATCCACAATTCGCACGTTCCTCGCAATAAAAAACAATAATAATTTGCACAATAATAAAAAATTGTAAAGAAAAAATACATTCAAAATTGTTATATTTTGTAAATAGGATAAAAAATTAATTAAAAAATGTTATATTTTTATAAAATTAATTTAAATGTTATGTTTTTATAAAATTAATTAAAATTGTTATATTTTTTTAAGAATTTTTAAAAAAGTACATTCAAAGTTGTTATATATTTTTTTTTAAATTACTTGTTATATTTTTAGGATTTTTTATCCCGCGATGATTTGGAAAGTTGGGTAAAACGAAGGGGTTTAGCCAACGGATACATAATTGTTACCAGACGGTCCAAGGATAACCGGGTGTGGCTCCAATGTTGTCGTAGCGGCGAGCATGAGAGTAAGGTCACGGTTAGGAAAACCGGCAGCAAAAAATGTGCGTGCCCTTTTATGGTGATAGGTCGTCTCGACCAAAGTTGTCGGGCTTGGCGGATAGATTATCTGAACAAAAATTTTAACTAGGCGGCCAACTTCCAAGGTCCAACAACAAAGAAAAGAGCAATCTACTAGAGATAGCTCAGTTGGGCCTCCCAGACAACAAACTAGGTGTGACCCTCCTCGACATAGCTCTTATGTACCATCGCAAGATTCCCTAATACCGTCTACGTCTGCAATGTCTCTAAAGTCTCAAAGGTCGTTAAATCGACGCGGTCGTTCAACATCTTCACGTGAAGAAGAGCCTGGCAAGGGCAATGTCTTTCCGTTAATCACTGATGAGGGAATGCTTGAATATGCACACAGATACAAAAAACAAATTCCAAAAGTGTTACACCCCTACATTTCAAGAATAAAAGATGTCAGGCCGGATGGACATTGTGGGTTTCGGGCGACGGCTGTGGGTTTAGGGTTGGAACAAGATTACTTTGGGTATATTCGAAACCAACTAGTTGAAGAGCTGACGGGTCCGAACAAAGAAATGCGGAAGTACATCTTCGATAGTGAATTACCAGGGGACTACGACCAACAAGTACAGAGAATAGATTTTACCGGGGTTGGAATGGCACCCAGGGAACATTGGATGGAGTTGCCTCAAGCAGCACTCCTTCTTTCCAATAGGTTTGGTGTGATTGTTCACATATTAGACATCCAAGGTTGTTCAACTGTATTTCCCTTATATAATCCAGAGTACGCACGTGACCCCCATCAGTTCGTTTCACTGTTATTTGTTAATCGTAGTCATTTCATCCACGTCAGACTTGAAGGGGACTATCCAATGCCGCCACCGAACCTTACGTGTAGTAGACGCGCGGGCCAAGAAGCTTTACGTTGGATGGAAAACTACACGGAACGGATAGCGTGGTATGATATGCTAATGAAGCCTTACATTGACCCTGCATTGCTTATTATTGATTGATTTGTAATTTTAAAGAATAATTTATTTGTATAATGTATTCCATTTGTTTACTGCCAAATCAATGCATTATATTGATTAATTTGTAATACGAAAATACGGTAAAATATTCGAAAATGCGCTAAAAACGTCAAAATACGTTAAAGTACAATTAAATACGCTAAAATACGCTAACATGCGCTAAAATACGCTAAAATACACTAAAAATACGCTAAAATACGGTAAAATACGTCAAAATACAATTAAATACGCTAAAATGCGCTAAAATACCTTAAAATGCCCTAAGATACATGAAAATATGTTAAAATACCTTTAAATACGATATAATGTTCTAAAGTACGCTAAAATGTTCGAAAATACGGTAAAATACGTCAAAAAACAATTAAATACGCTAAAATACGTCGAAATACGCTAAAATGCGCTAAAATACCTTAAAATACCATAAGATAAATGAAAATATGTTAAAATACCTTAAATACGATATAATGCTCTAAAGTACTCTAAAATGTTCGAAAATACGTCAAAATACAATTAAATACGCTAAAATACGCCGAAATACGCTAAAATGCGCTAAAATACCATAAGATACATGAAAATATGTTAAAATACCTTAAAATACGATATAATGCTCTAAAGTACGCTAAAATATTCGAAAATACAATAGAAGACGTCAAAACAATTAAATACGCTAAAATGCGCTAAAATACGCTAAAAATACGCTAAAATACGGTAAAATACGTCAAAATACAATTAAATACGCTAAAATACGCCGAAATACGATAAAATGCGCTAAAATACCTTAAAATGCCCTAAGATACATGAAAACATGTTAAAATACTTTAAAATACGATATAATGCTCTAAAGTACGCTAAAATGTTCGAAAATACGGTAAAATACGTCAAAATACAATTAAATACGCTAAAATACGTTGAAATACGCTAAAATGAGCTAAAATACCTTAAAATACCATAAGATACATGAAAATATGTTAAAATACCTTAAAATACGATATAATGCTCTAAAGTACACTAAAATGTTCGAAAATACAGTAGAATACGTCAAAATACAATTAAATACTCTAAAATATGCTAAAATACGCTAAAATGCGCTAAAATACCTTAAAATACCCTAAGACACACGTAAATATGTTAAAAATACCTTAAAATATGCTATAATGCTCTAAAATACGCAAAAATACGCGACTAATGATATTTTCCACGAGCGTATACATATAACACGGCACTATGGAGTACAAGTGGACTTCCAACAAAACTGTACGTTATCGTAAAATACGATATTCACACGCAACCGAACGTCACCGAAACGACGTATGTTGAAGTCATACGTCATAAAACGACAAAATATGCGAAATTCGTCAAAAAACGACTCGTATACGCGTCGAACCGAGGAAAACACGAAAAACCAAATTTTCAAACTATGGCATATACGATCGTATAGGCCAAAGTTGTATCGTATTGCCCCTTAAATACGCATCGTATAGATCTATACGATGCGCATTATCCTTTGGATTTATTTAAAAAACAGGGGTATATTGGTAATTTACTAACCATCGTATAGATCTATACGATTCGTATAGAATGAGAAAACGATATAACCCCTTATAACACAGGGGGTTTATATGATCCAAAAACAAACAAAACTCAAAATACACCCAAATACACACACATATGGTGGTATACATACGGTCGACATACGCTCGAGATTTCAAGATCAAAGACTAGTACGGTATTCATCTCCACACCCTCATCATTTTAACGTTTTAAATTTTGCATTTTAGCCGTAGGTTTAGTGTGATTTTTGGGGTTTTTTGAAGAACTTTTGAATCGATACGATGCGTATCGGCCTATACGCATCGTATCGTTTCAAAATTTCAAATTTTTGTCAAGAACAGAAGGGTGGATACGATGCGTATCGACCTATACGATTTGTATCGGTTCATAATTTCATTGTTTGTTCAAGAACATTTGAACTGATATGATGCGTATCAGCCTATACGTGATGTCGGGTCAAATTATGTCACGTTTTATGCTAGTTTGTGTTGAGTTTTTGTATGTTAACTATGTTTTAATTCATTGTGTATATACTTATTATATTTTTACAGGTGTTCGTGAAGTTTGGAGCTAAAATAGAGAAATATTGAAGATACTTGATCGAGTACTGAATCGAGCTAACCGAGAGTTTAGAATAATAAAGTTGAAAGTCGAAGGGTTGAATTGCAATAAAAGCAAAGCTATTTAAAAATAGCTTATAGAACTTAAAGGGCCAAACTTGCATAAATGATGAAAGTTGAATTAATTCAACTCATCACAACACAATAAGCATCATGAAGACACCAAGTTTTTCTTGAATATATTGACCGAACTACTTGCTGTTGACCAACTAAAGCATTGTGTAGGAGCCCAATTAGGAGTTTTTGATGGTTAAGCTCACTTTGCATTAATGTATCGCTAAACAAGGCCCAAGAGGGGAAATATAAAAAGAAGATATGGACGGTTGGGGGTCGCAACTTTTAGGAAAAGACAGAATTGATTGGAGGCAGACGACAGCTTTGAGAGAAAGGAGGGCACGCACGGAGAAGGCAGCGGGCGGCTGTGCACGGTTCAAGATATGAGCGTCTAGGTGGATTTCTCCAAGTGAACGGTTCGTAGGGTTTGACACTTTTCTTAGTTTTATTCATTATTGGATTTGTTTTTTTAGACATTGACAACGTTTTATAAACAATTTGATTTGTTGGTTTATTTAAACTATTTGCATGTGTTTTGAGTTCTTGCTTTACAACTTGCTCGGTTGATGACAAAACTTTGTAGCTTGTTGGGTGACATAGGGTAGGTTGACTCACATTAGTAAATAGGGTAATTGAACTGTAAAAGATCTAATGACAAAGACCTATTTTTGATTACCACTTAAATTAACCGACTTTTCAGCACCATGTCTATGTGGTGTCCAATTAATGATTAAATTGAGTTTGGTATGAACCTAGAATCTGAAACTTGGAGGACGTTACCTTTATCTTTTTGCTTGTGGCTTCTGCCCGGATGAACGATTACTTTATTTTTCATTAAACTTTGTTCACGGATTCTTTTTAACTGGTAAAGCTTGACCACTTGTGTTGAATTCTTGGTAAACATTTTTTATATTTGAATTATTTGTCGTTTATCAAGCGTATTGGCGATATACTTGCATCGTTAGCGGGATGGTAAATTGGTGGGTAGTTGATATAAATAAATGGATTATTAGGTTGTATGGTGAATCTTAAAAACTATCCCTAATAATTAATCAAATTCATTAATTCCGAGGCCATGTCTATGTGGTGTTATGAATCTGTAAACGGGTTTTTGTGTTAAACTTGCAATCGGGATTCTGGGTGGGAGTTGCTTTTCTTTAATATATAATAATTCTCTAGTTAAACACTAACCACATATTCCCCGTGGATACGATACCCTACTTACGCTATCTACTTAGTTTAATTAGGTTTTTGATTGACTCTGACGACAGTCATCAATACGCATCGTATAGGTTCATAAATTCAGTGTTTTTTCCAGAACATTTGAATTGTCCGTATCGCGCGTAGGTCGGTAACGAGCGTCGAAACCTAATACGTCGTAGATAGATAATAATTATAATATACCATTCGGGTCGCCCGTAACGCGATTAGGTCCATTTCGAGCGTCGAAACCTAAGATGTCGTATATATATAGTTTTTTTTATTTTCTAGTCGAAACGTCCCTATCGCGCGTAGGTCCATAACTAGCGTCGAAACCTAATACGTCGTAGATAGATAATAATTATAATATACCGTTCGGGTCGTCCGTAACGTGATTAGGTCCATTTTGAGCGTCAAAACCTAAGACGTCGTAAATATATAGTTTTTTTTTTATTTTTTAGTCGAAACATCCGTATCGCGCGTAGGTCCGTAACGAGCGTCGAAACCTAATACGTCGTAGATAGATAATAATTATAATATACCGTTCGGGTCGTCCGTAACGCGATTAGGTCCATTTCGAGCGTCAATACCTAAGACGTCGTAAATATATAGTTTTTTTATTTTTTAGTCGAAACGTCCGTATCGCGCGTAGGACCGTAACGAGCGTCGAAACCTAATACGTCGTAGATAGATAATAATTATAATATACCGTTCGGGTCGTCCGTAACGCGATTAGGTCCATTTCGAGCGTCGAAACCTAAGACATCGTAAATATATAGTTTTTTTTATTTTTTAGTCGAAACGTCCGTATCGCGCGTAGGTCCGTAACGAGCGTCGAAATCTAATACGTCGTAGATAGATAATAGTTATAATATACCGTTCGGGTCGTCCGTAACGCGATTAGGTCCATTTCGAGCTTCGAAACCTAAGACGTCGTAAATATATAGTTTTTTTTAGTCGAAACGGCCGTATCGCGCGTAGGCCCGTAACGAGCCTCGAAACCTAATACGTCGTAGATAGATAATAGTTATAATATATAGTCGGGGTCGTCCGGGGAGGTGGTGGTGTTATATTTTTTTTTAAATTAAATAAAAATTGTTATATTTTGAAAAAAAAAATTGATTAAAATTGTTTAATCATGCAGATATGTGTTAGTGCATCACGTCTATTGACTTTGTCTTGTATCATGTAATAGAATAGGATAGGTTAGGTTTATCAGTGCACGAGGTTCGAGAACTAGAGCTTAGAGGTTAACGTGCTGATTTCGCTCAAAAGTGCAGAATGTCTGTTCGAGCGAAATCAGAAAAATCTGATTCCGCCCGAAACCTCCTTGGACCATTTGGAGCGAAATCAACCCACCTATATATAGTGCATTGTTCATTTCATTTGGTAACAACTTCCGGATTTGTAACGAAGTGCTGCCAAAATCTGTTCAGGTTGTAAACTGTGTTATAATCAATATACGTGACAGATTTAATAGTATCAAGCTGTTTCCACGTCCGTTTCACTGATTCCGCCTTTGAACCGGATTTAAAGCTACTCAGTCGGGTCAAACAACGATCCTACAAGTGGTATCAGAGCTCAGGAAGAAGAGTTTAGCTTGATATCATCTTTATTCTGACTTCTACACCTTCTTTTTCAATCTGGACAAGTTCCTACGGTCAAAATGGAATGAAAATTTCACCGAACGTGTATAACTGTGTAATAACAAAGCCTTGAAAGTTTGAGACCAAAATACGGACTAAAAATGACAAAAACTGGACAGAAACCTGATTCCGCTCGAACGAACATGGTTTAATTCCGCTCGAAATTTGGGTATAATTCCGCTCGAAATACATGTTTGATTTCGCTCGAATTGTCAATCATCTGATTTCGCTCCAAAGGATTGACATCTGATTCCGCTCGAGAATTAACCTGATTGCGCTCCTAAACATGAAGTTCTAATTCCGCTCCAAAACAAAATCCTGATTTCGCTCCAACATGTCAAAGTCTGATTTCGCTCCAAGTAGCAAAGTTTGATTTCGCTCCAAGTAGCAAAGTCTGATTTCGCTCCAAGTTGCAAAAGACTGATTTCGCTCCAAAAGTGATCTTGCTTGAATTTCTAATTTCGCTCCAAAAGTGAAATTTCGTGTCGAGATTATTTCACGTTCACCGAGTGTTAGTCTGTTTCAGTTTATTTGATATTGTCTATACTGATTGTGTTTGTTTGATTGTCTGTTCAGGTTATTTGCAATTTACATCATGGCTGAGGAATTCTACAACACGTTTTTCAACGCGTTCACATCCGAATCGTCCGAGATTGCAAATGTTACACCAAAGACCATCACAAAAGCTATCAATGAGAATATCAAGCATGATAACTTTTACGAAACACACTCAAAGCCGCCAACTCTGGAGAGCAATGAGGATTATACATGGTGGAAAGAACGGTTTCTTAATTGGGCGAAAGCGTATGCTCATGAAAGCTGGTTCTGTTTAGAGTTTGGATACGAACAGCCAAAAGATGATAAAGGCGAAGAACTACCGTTTAAGAGATTTTCCAGAGAAGATAAATCTGAGTTTTCTGCCGAATAGAGAATGATTGCGTTGATCCAGTCAGCAATCAGAAATGATATCTTTGCGTTGCTTACTCATGATGGGTCATCTAAATCGGTTTGGGGAGCTTTACATGTTAAAGATGAGGGGGGTAAACAGATAAAAAAGAACAAAATTGCTTTACTTAAAAAAGAATTTGATCTGTTTGATAGCCTAAAAGGAGAGACAGTGAGACAAATGATTGAGAGATTTTGTCATCTTAAAATTGAACTTGAGAGATTTGAAATAATAAAAACAAGAGAGGAACTTATTGACAAAGTAATTGAAGCGTTACCATGAGCTGATCAGTGGCAAACGTTTGTTTTTATTCTGAAAAATGATGCTTTGCATGAAACAATCTCTCTTGATAAATTGTTTGAAAAGTTTGAAACTCATGAGCTTGAATTGCAGAAACAGAACAAGATGAGCAGTTCTTCACAACAACAGAATGTTGGCTTGTACTACAAAGGTAGTGTACCTTCAGAGGAAGGTGTTGGTTCACCAAAAACGACATTCAGTGGTGAGAAGATGAAAGAACCACAAACAACGTCAACAAGTCATCATTCTGGATACCATTCATCTTCAAAGTCAAATTCTGATGAAGCTGAAGAGATTCTGTGCAACATTGCTCTTAAACTGAAGAATTCTCCTGCAATGAGCATTAATGCAGCTAAGCAGCAAATGAGTTTCCTAGCATCTGTTCTGGAATCATATGAAGGTCTTGTAGCTGGCAAAATTGGAAACTACGAATTAACCAAAGAAGACTACCACCAGATTGATCCGGAAGAGATGGAACTCATTGACATCCATTGGTGTTTAGCAAGTTGCATCCGAAGAGCGCAGAGGTATATGGAGATTACTGGGAAACAATCTCTTGGAAGAGCGTCAACAAAGCTTGGATTTGACAAATCCAAAGTGACCTGCTTCAGATGCAAGCAAAAGGGTCATTTCAAAAGAGAATGCAGAAACTCTGAAGTTGCTGAAGGAAATGAACGTCCTTTCAACGATGACTATTATCGAAATGCGATCTAGCACCGAAGCAGAGAAGAGCCAAAGTTGATTGAAGATAAACCAAGAGAAAAATCAAGAGCTTGTGCTGTAATTTACGAAGATGAAGGTTTTGATTGGTCCGAAATTTGTCCAGAAGAAGATCGTTTGGAGAATGTTTGAAAAACAGCTCATGGCAGAGCTATGACAGAGGAAAGAAAGTTTGTTTTTTGTTGCTGAAATTAAAGAGGAAAACAAAGACAAAGATACAGTTGAAAACAAAGAGGAAAATGTTGTTGTTGAAATCAAAGAGAAAACTCGAGAAGAGATTTTGAGTGAGAAAACTTATCGAGAAAGAAATGTTGTTTACAACAGAATGGATGACATGCAGGAAGAGTATGAAAATGCTGTCAGCAACAGAAGATGGGATAAGAAGAGAGAGTGTTACTACAACAGAGAAGGAGAACCAGTTGTTCCAAAGAAAGACATAATCTTTGATGATGTTCTTCTCATAGTTCCGTTGAGAGCCGAATACTATAGAAATGTGATGAAAGATGACACATATGCTAAAAGGCTTGAAAAAGAGATTAGATATGCCATGTTATCATGTCTGAGAAAAAGGGATGAAGAGAGAATAAAGAAGAATGTTGAAGAGATGGTGAACAATCTGAAGGTTGCTGAAGAGGTTAAAACAGAAGCCGTTGAAGTTGAGGCTATGAAGGAAATCAAAAGCGAAGAAGTTAAGGTGAATAAAGAGGTTAAGAAAGTTGTTACTGAAGAACAGCAGATTGAAGAAGAGGTGAAGAAAGAAGGAGAAGAAAAGCAGGATGATGCTGAGATGAAGCAGACAGAAGCTGCTGAAAACACCGAAGTGCCAATCACTGAGGTACATTCTGATTCTGAAAACTTGAAACTGATTGATCAGTGCAAGAAATGCATGGAACCGTGCAGAGCTTGTACTGAAAAAGATGAGCAATTCATAAAGATTGAAAACATTTTCAAAGAAAAATGCAAAGAAATGCTAGAAAAAGAAAAAGTTTTTAAAGAAAATGATGAAAAACTTTCTGAAAGATGTAAAAAGATAGAAAAAGAAAATGAAGTTTTAAAAGAAAATGTTTTGAAAATGACAAATGAATGTGAACAAAAAGAAATTGCTTGTCAAGAAATGAAAAAGGAATATGACTCAATGAAATTAGCATATCACATTACAAAAGAGTCATATGAGAAAGTGAAAGATGAAATGAAATATGCTCAATCAAGAATGAATTATCTTTCTGAAACAACTAAAGAGCTAAACGAATGTATTCTATAAAATAAGATGTTGTTAATTCCTATATTGAGGATGTTGCTAAGCTAAAGCGACAGATTGCTGATTTAGAACAAGATAACAACAAGTTAAAAAGTTATCACGTGTCGTCATATGTGCTTGAACGAATTTTCAATATAAAACCGGGAGATGGTGAGTCTGAGCAAAACAAGAAAGGCATTGGCTCAGAGTTTCATCAAGTTCCACCACCGGAAAAATTTGCATTTTATGATGAGGAAAAGGTCGAAAAAGCTTTCAACATGGTAGACCAATTGCCAGACAACATTGACATAACCTATTCCAAATCTGATGATTTTCATGATTCAGAGGTGGTAGGTAAAGTCGTTGAAAGTGTGTTGAAAGAAGAGTCGGTTGATACAGGTAAATCTGAATCACAGGATGAAGATTAAGGAAATCTTCATGATGGATATCTGAAGAACACAAAATCCGAGAAAAATTTGGATGATGATTCAAAGGGATTGGTTTATACCATGATTGGATCAGACAAATTATTCTTAGATGTTGTATTCCCGATTCAGAATGTGATTTCAGAAAAGGTTGACAAAGTTTTCAAAATGGTTGAGATTGAGAAGTCTGAGATTTCAAAGTTTGTTGGTAAGAGTCGTAAAGGTTCGTATAACAAAACTGGTTTCAAGAAGAAAAACATGAAGGCTGGGTTGGGTTATAAAAAGAAACAAAATCGAAACAAAATTGAAACGCCAAATTATCAGGCAAAAATGAGTTTTGTTCAAGGAAATAGTTTAGCTGAAGAAAAGGAACTCAAAATGAAACAGTCCAATGATGAGTTCTTTGCTAGAAAGAAAAAGTAACAACCACAGGTCAAAGATGTGTCCATGAGAACATGTTTCAAATGTGATCAAAAAGGACATCTTGCACGCAAGTGTCCAAATCTAAATCTGTGGATGTTGACAAAAAGAAGATTGATGCTGAGAAACAAAAATCTGAGAATGTGAGACAAAGGTCAACCAGATTTGATTCAAAACAAACTTGGAGGTACAACACATACAAGTTTGCTTCGAATCAAAATTGGAAACCAAACCCGAACGGGTTAAATTCAAGACAGACCTGGAATTATCACACACCCAGATTCAGAACAACACAAAGTTGGAAAACAACAGTTGATCTGACAAAACCCCAACAGTTTTGGAAACCAAAAGTCGTTGTTCAAAATCAAAGTGATAAAAAAGAGACACATTTTTACAAACGTGGTACTCCTAAAGGTCAATCATGGAGTGTAAAGAAACAGGTGATTCTTGAAAAAGATGAAAAACTTGAAGTAAAAGTTGAAAAAGTCATTATGAATGATTACAAAGAATTTCCAGTATTAAATGAAAATTATTGTGTTGAAATGCCTAAGGTCCAACAGACCTGGGCTAAATTGTTTAAGTAATTGAGTTAGTTAAATGTGCAGGTGCTCAACAAAAACAAAGATTGTGAGATTGGAGGTTGGAGCAGCCTGGCACAACAAGAGGAAGAGGCTGCTGCTGGACCCTGGTTTGGTTGAACAGGGAGTTTATTAGTTTTTCTGTAAATAAATAAACAATATTTCAAAAACCCTAAAAATTTGAAAAATTAAAAATCAAAAATATGTTTTAGTTTGTTAAAAATTTAAAAAGAAAAAAACCAAAAATATGTTTGTTTTTAATTTTTGTCAAATATAGAAAATCTCAAAAATATATGTTGATTGAATACGCCGAAACCCTCACGGTTGAACAAACATGATTACTTTCACAAGATTGAAAAACGGTTTTCAAACTGTAAAAGATCAATGTGTTGTAAATCATGAGGGTGTGTTATACTTTCTGTAAAACAGAGCACGAAAGGCAGAAAATGGATGGCGAGACAAAGCTATCAGTATCGGTTTGTCAAATTTTTAATGATTTTGCATTTTAGGGGGAGAAAAATTGTCATTAGAAAATCAAAAAACATTAGAAAATTTGAAAAAGCCAAAAACATGATAAAATTCGAAAATTGAGTTTTTGCGAGAAAAAAGGAAATGATAGTACATCAGTAGACAGTTACAGTATGCTAAAGAAATGTAATGATTAACTAGCGTTAAACAGTCTCACTGATGATATGCCGATAGGTTTTTATACATTTAGTAAACTTTTTCGGGATATAAACCTAAATTCAAACACTTGCTTATTTCGTGGGGAACACTACTTGGATATATAGGTAACCCCTGAAATCTTGTTTGAAAGGTCCCTTATTCTGAAATACTAGGTCTTTATACTCAGTGATATCTGGGGTATTATTCCGGGACTTCTGCTGAATGGAAGTTCTGACCTAGTCCCTGAATAATACTTTCCGCATTGCTTGAAACATAGCATCACCCTCAGCATAAAAACGATGAAACATTGCAAAATGCTAACCGTGTGCTGTTGAAACAAAAAGATCCTCTAAAGGGGACACACCAAAAAGTCGAAGCCGTCATCTCTCTGCGTATACGGAAGTATCGACCTGAGCTCTCACGGCCCTCGCATTTAACCCCTGACAAATATCATCTGTGATATACTCACCTGTAAGACTGAACATTGGGATCTGGGTACGGGAGTATATTCAAGAGGTGGGACACATGAATAAGTTTAAGTTCTTAAAACACCTAATTCGTATCCTGAATCAGTTGAAGTTTGTGTGAAAATTTAAGTGGATCAGTATATCGACAATCTAAATGAATTGTTTAATTCTTAATGTGTAACTAAGCTCAACGTTACTTGTAACTTGTCAAAAACTGATATGATCCTCTGACGCATACTCAAACAAAAATATTGTCTGTAAATATGTTTGTACATATTTTCTTTACTGCTTTATATTTTCAAAAAAATACAAAAAGATTTTTGATTTTTGCTTTATTTTCGACAACTGATGTCTGAGATGCTGAGTTTCAAAATCTAAGTAAGTTGATTGTGTTTCTGGAAATAAAACAAGTTCATTAATTTGATACTTGTATTAAATTCAAAAATTTCAAAAACAATTTGTGATATCTCCAAGGTCATTAATTTGGACTTGGATGATTAACTGTGAGGTATTTGGATGCTTATATTGTTAAAGAGTCAGTTTCCGATCATGTTCGTTGAAACTGCAATTTCTTAGTAGTTTGATGATAGGGGAAGTGATTAAATGGTTTAAATTGTCCGAATACGATTTCTGGAAGTTTAAAATGTTGTTACTTATAACTGTACGAGTGTTGCAGATAGTCCAGACTACGATCCCGAGAGCAGAGTCTAAGGGGGAGTCTGAAGACAAGCTTGAAGCAAGGGGGAGCTTGTGGATGAAAAGCTAGGTGTCGATCCCAAAGCACGGAAGCTTGACGAAAGGGGGAGCCTAAGGAAGAATGATAAAGCAAGAGCCAGGAAAAGATGCTGAAGAAGAGAAAGATTGATAAATGCTTACAATGTTACAATCTGAATGGGAAGGCAAAATGATCAAGACTGAAGATGTGTCATATTAACGATTAGACACTGAAGACTTCGTCAATATCCGAGGGGGTCTTTTAGTGCATCACGTCTATTGACTTTGTCTTGTATAATGTAATAGAATAGGATAGGTTAGGTTTATCAGTGCACGAGGTTCGAGAACTAGAGCTTAGAGGTTAACGTGCTGATTTCGCTCAAAAGTGCAGAATGTCAGTTCGAGCGAAATCAGAAACATCTGATTCCGCCCGAAATCTGATTTCGCCCGAAACCTCCTTGGACCATTTGGAGCGAAATCAACCCACCTATATATAGTGCACTGTTCATTTCATTTGGTAACGACTTCCGGATTTGTAACGAAGTGCTGCCAAAATCTGTTCAGGTTGTAAACTGTGTTATAATCAATATACGTGACAAATTTAATAGTATCAAGCTGTTTCCACGTCCGTTTCACTAATTCCGCCTTTGAACCGGATTTAAAGCTCTTCTGATCGACTCAGTCGGGTCAAACAACGATCCTACAATATGGAAGTCGCTATGGGTAGAGGGAGAGGCCGGGGAGGTGGCGGTGGAGGTGGCGGTGGCGGTGGCGGTGGAGGTGGACGTGGCCGTGCACATGGAGCGGCGGGGGAGTTGATCACGGTGGCGGTGCCTGGTGGGCGTGGCCGTGGATGCGGCCGTGGGCGCGGCCGTGGCGCTGACCCTGGAGAGGATCCCCTGTTGGAGAATGATTATCTGAGGTTCGAGGAGGGGAGCGAGGCTTATCACAGATGTGAAAAGTTTCATCGTATGCAAATCGGCGGCCACTGTGCCCTCGATTGGGATGCTCTAGAAGAGGTCGCGGAGGCGGCGAGAGCCCGAGAGTACATCGGAGACGATACTCTATGGTCGAGGTATACTATTTGTTACTGTTTTTTCTTTGTTTTGTATACGACATGCATACTAACCACACTGTGTGACAGGTTGTTCGATATGGCATACACACCGTCTTACAGGGTCATGGCGTGCGAGTTTTTGTCGAGTTTCGACTTCGCTCCCAGGCCTGCAGACCGTCCGGAGGAGGATGTCGACGAGGACGACTCGTGGATAGAGGTTAGCTTTCGTCTAGCGGGGCAGTGGCATTTAATGTCACTCAGACGGTTTGCCGAGCACTCCGGCCTTTACAGGCTGGAGGAGTTAGACACCCCTATCTACACCAACGGCATATGGATGGCCCCCCGTACGACTCTGATGCGGTTTTGGCAGGTGATCAGCACGCATCGCTTTGGCACGTCGTCGAAGCAGAGGGCTTCTTATATCACCGATCCCCTCTATCGCTACCTGCACAAGCTTATTGCCACATCTATAGCACCACGCGAGCAGAGTCGCGAGTGGTGCACTCAGGGGATCTCTTTTACCTGTACTGCCTTATATGGGGGGGAGGTGCGCCCTCCATCGCTGCCTAGCCCAGTGGTTCGCGACGGCGTTCCATAGGCAAGACAGGTCTGTGCTGTACGGGGGGGGGGGGGTACATCACACGTATCGCCGTCTCCTTGGGTCTTGTTCCCCAGCAGGACCAGTTATTCTCGGATGGGGGCGTGGTGGAGCCGAGCTTGTTGACCCTGTGCTACCATGATCGGCATGCACATGACGCGTGACTTCCCGGGGCTCGGTCTGCAACTTATAAGAGGGAACGGGCAGGTCTTCGACCCCGTCGCTCTCCCAGACGTGCTACCGGAGTTGCTTTCGGAGCCGGCACAGGGTGAGGGTTAGCCGGCAGATGGTGATGCCGCAGAGGGCGACGACGGCGATGACTCCGATGACGACGATAGTGACCATGTTGAGCCACCACCATCTCCCGCGCCGGCTCCATTTTCCATTAGGTGCTCCGGCACAGCAGGCGCAACCACATGGGGTGCCTGAGTACCCCCAGCACGTATTCAACGACGAGCTCGATCCACCTGTGGCACGTGGGTTGGCTGACTTAGAGGAGCGGATGCAGGCGCGGATGGAGGCCGCTCACGGCCGTCTGGAGCGTCTTCTCATGGAGGCGATCCAGGCACTGCGGGGGGCGGGGCCCTCAGGCACCACTCAGGGGGCGGGGACCTCAAGCACTGCGGGGGCGGGGGCAGGGCCCTCAGGCACCACTCAGGATCCATAGCTTTAGGATCGTTGTACTTTTGTTGTATTTTGACGGTTTATGTATTTTGAACAATTGTCTGTGTATGTACAAACTTATTATGTAATTAAATTTGCAGTTTCAGTTTATTTGTATTTGTGATTCTTTATTTTAACGGTTTAGATTGATATGCTTGGTTACGTACAATCGATAATACGATATTAAGTTAAAAATGTGATACGGTACGATATAAAAATAATACGATACTTAACGATATAAAAATAATAAGATTTTAAAACTTATTAAAATAAAAATAACTAATAATAAACACCAATAACAAACCCAAAACACCAAAATCACAACACAACACACAAAAAATAAACTTCAAAAATTCAGGGTGTCAATACGCATCGTATAGGCCTATACGATGCGTATAATGCCAACCGCCAGACAACACATGCACCTGTCAGTCTGCAATGTTTTTTAACTTTTTCAATACACATCGTATAGTTCTATACGATGCGTATTGAAAATCCTAGAATTCCCCTAAAAATAACAGCACAATAAGCAATGACGATATCATTGGTTGTTAGCGAACAATCTTTTAAGGCGGAGAGATTCTATTCCAGAAGCATCTGGCTCTGGTTTCAGTTTGCACACGTAATCAGCAACCTCATCTCCAGCAACCACACTCGCACTAAAACAATAATAATCGTTGACGCAATTAAACTACAGTATTATTGTGCATTCACAAATGTCGGCCATTAGAATAAATTCGCCCACTACGGCGTTGACGCTTTCCATCAAACACCTTACCTGCAACCCTTCTTTCCCCACCAATTGTCGCCGTTTCAAGCGAAATACCGTCGCCATGTCTTCCGCTCCTCTCCAAGTCTGCGCCAAATCTTCTCTCACTGTCCCTAACAAGCTCGGCGATTGTAAGTATTTCACGTTTTTATAACAATTTATTTGTTGATTACTTTAATTTGGCTCATATTATGTTATGAATAAAATGGTAATCAAAATAACACTATTACATTTTGGCCCTTGTACTTCTAAACATATTAGTAGGATTACGTGTTGTGGATATGATTTAGACTATTTAGTAATGTCTTTGATTCAATAGTGCGATGTTTGATGCTGTTGTTTGAGATGATGATTGCCTGATCGATTATTTTTGTAATTAGATATATATTTTGCCTTAATAATAACCTAGATATTTGGACATGATGTGTTTCTGTAATTTGATGATAATCAACCAGTGGCAGAGCCAGATTTTTTTTTACTGGTCGGATTTTTATCACTTTTTTTTTTTTTTTTTGAAAAGTTAACTTCATTAGAAACGCTGACACACCTCAAATCGAGGCGGCCGAAACACAACTACATATTTACAAACTTACACCAATCCTCCCACTTAGTGTTCCTATTCTTTGATCTCCTTTTATACCATAAAAATCCCACCGATTTGGTCTCAGCGATAATATTTTCGATCTTCATAGGATTGTTGTTGAACCTGAGGCCATTTCTTCCCCTCCATAAACTGCAAAACCCTATTCTAACCATCCCTTTCAATACTTCTTTCTGCTGCTCCCTCAACCCAACATGCTCATGAACCTCGATAAGATCTTTAAAAGAAAATATAAAGAAGTTTGGAATCCTGCACCAGTTACAAATATGCCCCCATAGAGCCGCAACATCATAACATGAGCAGAATAAATGTTCCATCGTCTCTTCCACTTCGCCGCAGAACAAGCATGACGGATCTGTCACTTCAATATTTCTTTTTTTTTTTTAAGCCTCCGTCGTCGTCGCAATCCTGTTCAGCTCGGATCTCCAAATAAAAACGTTACACTTTAAGGGAAGCCATTTGCACCAATCATGAACATGAACCACCGGATCAGACCTGTTTTTGTTTAGGAGCTTTTTCACGGCTGCCACGCTAAAATCTTCATCAGCTGACCCAATCCAACTCCAACTGTCGCTATCATCTTTCAGCTCAAAATTGTATAACAAGCTGCATAAATCCAATAACTCATTAACCTCTTGACTTGCTGATATGGATCTGCTCCACTGCCACTCCAAAAACCTACCGTTATCCAGGTGCTTAATCCGATCAGCCACCCTACATTTCTTATCCAGCTCAAGTTTGAAAAGTTCCACTGTTTCAGAAATCTATCTTTCAGTGGCTCGTTAATAATCCAAGGATCAAGCCAAAACACCGTATTCAAACCGTTACCTACCGAGCTTTTAAAAAATCTCCTTAATTGGATTCCGTCAACTTGAATTTTCGATTGCAAACCCGCTATGTTGCACCACACCCCTCCCATCGATTTTCTTGCCGGAATAAAATCCCATCCCGATCTCGTCACATGAATAGCTTCTCTTACCTTTGTCCAAAGTTTATTTTTGTCGGATAAAAACCTCCATCCCCACTTTAGCTAGAAGAGACGTGTTAATACTTTTTAGCTTACTGATCCCGAGCCCACTTTAGCTAGAAGAGACGTGTTAACAACTAAAAGCACTAAAATATTGCAATTAATTTCAAACAAGTTTCATGATGCAATTAAGTATCAAGTTTCACATCTATTGTCAACATTATTGAAGTAATGAAGTGTAAAATCACTAATTGTATGATAAACGTTCTTGATGTAATTACTTATAAGCTTTGAGTTGTTTAAGTAAAAGTTATTTGATTTTAAGATAGATATTAAAATTCAAAGATATTATCATAATATCACCACTAAACTAAGTACATGTAAAGAAGATTACTGCATCAACATGCATCGTTCTCAAACAAGTGAGCTTTGTATTGCTGCTCGCTTTTGCGTTCTATGAAGTGAACCTCATTTCCAACACAACAACTTGTATTTCCATTTCTACTTAAAATCACACCAGGATCCCTCTTCTTTAACGGAGTGCTTCCCATCACAGATTCATAATTTTGAAGTATTCATTTTTGTTAATTCGATTCAAGTTTCATATTTGTTTTTTTTTTTTCCTATGAAACAATATTTATGTATTTTGCACTATGATGAGTTTTATCTTGCAACACGGAAAAAATAAAAACAAACTGTTCCGGTGTCCCACTTTGATTTCCATACAAAGTTAAATACAGTGAGGCATTCCATAAATATCCATTCTGAATAAACCATCATTTTTAGGGTAGAAAAGACAATTAAAATGTAGTTGTAATTTGAAGAAGGCAATTAGGTAGAAAAAGGCAATCAAAAATCTCCTTGGGTTCAGTTGAAAATTTAGGATTTAATTAAGATTAAAACGGCTAGCAAAAAAAGGAACAGAAAGTTAAAACAAAAATCCGCTGGAAGTAGGGATTGAACCCGCCACTAGAGAATGATAAAGGACGGGTATTATACACTTCATATAAATTTCAAAAATCATTGGTGTCGCTTGACCCGTTCCAATATATGTAGCTCTGCGCCTCTGCCCCTGATAATCACAATCGTATTACCAAAGGGTACAATTGGTAAAAAAATTTGGGTGCACAGTTATTTTTATATATCTGTTGTTTCAGGTCCGTTTACACAGAGAGTTTTGCTGACACTGGAAGAGAAGCATCTTCCTTATGACCTAAAGTTGGTTGATCTCGGTAACAAGCCAGACTGGTAATCATACAGTATTCCGTTTATAACATGTCGTGTTTTCTTTCAACCTTTCATAATTTGATCTACGCGTGACACTCTTGGTTTTACGTAGGTTTTTAAGTATTAGCCCAGAAGGTAAAGTCCCAGTGGCGAAGGTTGATGACAAATGGATAGCAGATTCCGATGTTATTACACAGACAGTAGAGGAAAAGTTCCCTGACCCGTCACTGGTGACCCCACCTGAGAAAGCTTCTGTGTACACTCATGCTCTTTGTCTCCCCTTTGTTCAGTTTACATTCATTTTTGCAAATTGATGTTGTATAATGGTATTTCTGATTCGTATATCTAGTGGGTCGAAGATCTTTTCGACATATATTGGCTTCTTAAAAAGCAAAGATGCGAATGATGGAACGGAGCAAGCTTTACTGAATGAACTCTCTGCTTTCAATGATTACATCAAAGAAAATGTGGGTTCTGTTCTATCTCTCCACACACGCACATATATATATCAAACTGTTTGTTGAATTAGCTTGCTGATTTTAAATTTTGTTTTCGCGTGTTTGTTGAAGGGTCCGTTTATCAACGGAAAGGATATCTCTGCTGCAGACTTGTCGCTAGGTCCGAAGCTGTACCATATGGAGATCGCTTTGGGTCATTTTAAGAAGTGGTCAGTCCCGGATTCACTTCCCCATCTGAAAACATACATGAAGGTACACTTATCTTTGTTGAATTGCATAAAGTTATCTTTTTATGAGAGCAGCCTTAATTGTTCTGTTCTTTGATTTTTATCTTTTTCATAACATCTATAACTAACATGATATTATTACATGGTGACTACCCCTTGTAAAACGTTTCACTAATATGGATTTATTATGTTTTCAGACTGTGTTCTCATTGGACTCGTTCATCAAAACAATGCCGCTAACAGAAGACGTAATTGAGGGATGGCGGCCAAAGGTCATGGGTTAACGCCAATTTATATCAAGGAGTCACCCATCAATGCATCTATGATAACGTTGTCGAATTTGTTCTCTTTTGGTTTCTGGTTCCTCGCATAGAGTTCGTTGTTCTCTCCTACGTTTCTTTAGATGGCCGAATGCAACTTATTGCCTACCATATATACATTTTAGTTGAAAACTACTGTAATTGTGTTGTTATGTCGGTTTCTGTATATTATCATGAACAAACTTGTGTTAATATCTTGTCATCATGAATTACAAGTAATGTTATAACACATCACATTCGGGTTCCAAGTCCAAAATCAACTACATGGTTGACATTGGTTTGGCTTGGTGTTCTTGTCCATTCGATGGCTAAAAATAAACGCATCATATGTGTAATCCAACGGGACTAAAGATCGAGCTTTCATTATCCTCATATATTTCTTTGATTCTTCCAATCTCCCTGCTCGGAAAAGACTAACGATTAACCATGTAAACACCGATGCACCGGGAGAGAGTTTCCTATATTCCATTTCATAGTAAAGCTTAAGAACTCCCTCAACATCACCTTCTCTTCCATAACCTGCGATAATATAAGAATATGTATTTGCATCCGGCATGAACCCTTTATCTAACAAAAGGGTCAACACGTCATCTGCTCGACGAACACTCTCATGTCCATTTAGCCTCTCAACCACTTCATTAAAAGCCAAGCAACTCGGAATGAATCCGTTCTGCAACATTCTCTCGCAAAAATTCAAGCTTTCTTCAACTTTTCCAGCTTTCGAACAACCAACGATCATATGCGTGTAAGTCTCGTCATAAACCTGCAAACCATCACGTTCCATATCGTTAAACACTTCACCTGCATTCTCAACCTTTCCAGCCTCACAATACGCGCCGATAAAGGATGTATGCACAAACGAATTCGCCTTAAATCCTCTCATAACCATTTCATCATACACCTTCCATGCGGTTTCCAGTTCCCCAAGCTTTATCTTACCATACACAATCAAAGAACACGAAACGGTGTCAAGAATCATATTCCTCATCAACATCCGCTTCAACAAAACCAACCCGTCTTTGATCCTGCCCTCGTCAATCATCCTGAAAACCAAACATGTGTTAACAATCACTTTCGGCGAGCATCTCTTCTGATCAATCCTGTCAATCATATCAACAAACTTCTTCAACTTTCCCTCTTTACACAACGCATCGACCATAATTTCAACACTCTTCTCATTCGGGTACGTTCTGTTCTCAATCATATGCTCATAAACCCTCCAACCCAACTCGGTTTTATCCGATTTTTGAATCACGTGCAGCAAAGTATTATAACTGATCACGTTCAATCTAAACCCATGTTCACCCACACAAACACACACGTCTATGGCTTCATCAATCATCCGCAACTTCGAACAAATTTGTACCAACACATCAAACACAAATGGACTAGAACCAGTAACCTCATAACTATTCATAAACGAATGTACCAACGGGAGCACACCATTACCGGTTACAGAGCGGGTGAGAACCGATTCAATTAGCGCGCTGGCGTCTTTGATCAGCTTGGCTTTAACCAAAATGTGTATAACAAGAGCGTACATGTTTGTTTGGTGTGTGATGTTGGTGAAATGGGAAGACCAGTGGAAGAAAGATAATGCCTTTTTAGCATTTGGCGGGTCTTTGAGTTGAATGAGTACTCTGTTGATGATGGATGAGTTTCGGATATCGGTTTTCTTGAGGTTTCGGTTCAGGGTTTGCCAGTTCAGATTATTCGGGAATGATTTGCAGACGACGGTGATTGCTGCTGCTGTCTTCTCTTCCTCCTCTGCAGCCTTACTGATGCAGTTCAGAAACCGAGGAATGTTATCAAGTGAGTGAGTGAGTTTGATGTTGGGATTGATGATTCGGCGTAAAAGTGGCTGAAGCATTTCAACAAACACCTTGCCTACACTGTCGGAACAATCAATTAACAACGAAACTCTACTACAAACAAGTAAAACAACACTAGTCCTATTGAGGCATTATAACAAACACCTTACCTACACACCCAGGTCAATCAATTAACAGCCATAAAACTCTACTACCAACAATTAAAACAACAGTGGTCCTATTGAGTCATTTCAACAAACACCTTACCTACACTCTCAGGTCAATCAGTTAACAGCCACACATTTGAGGGTTTTGCAGATCAAGTAACGGTTGACTGGAGTGCATAAATAGCCCCTAGATTATTGTTCTTGTCGTGCCTCTCAGGTAATGAGGGTCGTCACACAAGGGAATATTTTTACTGGTCTAGAACCGGTTTTGAACGTCATCAGAGAGTAGAGATGCACATCTCGGTTTTTTTTCAAACCCAAACCGGTTTAGAACCGGGTTTTACTTTGATTGGTTTGAATTCAATCAGTTTCGGTTTGAAACCAGTTCAGTACCCCTCAGTTTGGTCAGCTTGAAAGTCTGATTCTGGTTTGGTTTTGTTCGTAAACCGGTTCTTGAGCGCACAATTAATTTTTTTTACAGACACAGAAAAAACACATAAAATACGACATTTTTTATAGTTTTCAAAACAAGAAATAGAAAAATGAAATACAAAAACATAATTCTAAAAATTACAATTAACAATTTTGATGTTTATTCGTCGTCTGAACTATTGTTTGCGCGCATCGATGCATCGTAGGCTAGTTCTTCGTCGGATAAGGGATCACTTAGTCCCTCTTGCACCTCTTCATCATGTATTTGTTCTTCAATCTCCGTTTAGTCTTTGAGTTTGTTTGGTGTTGTACACGATGCACCAATTTTAAGTGATATTTTAAACATATTCACATATTTAACAATGATAGAGTTAGTCTTGTTCTTCATATCAATATAACCCCGCCATTAAAATAAAACGCCAACAACAAGAAAATCCCATTCACTCTAATTTGAAATCCATGTCCATACATCCCTTGCAAATGTACAAGGTTGGAATACATGATCGGCCTTTTCTTTATCTGTAGAGCAGAACTGACACACTGTCTACTGAATTTTGACTCATCTAGTAGATAAGTAAGGAGATAACGAAATCCTATTCTGAACTGATCTCCACACGAAACATCAATCCTTGATCGGAATTCATTTGGTCCACTTCACGTTCGTTAACTCTCCTTTAGTCAAATTTCCAAACTTAATACGTGTCTTAGGGACATCGCTATGAATTGACCCAATGGCTCACCCTTCCAATGCCACCTATTTTCGCCTTGAAGCAAGTTTTAAAGTCAAGAAAATAAACACCACTATTATCATAGCCAGATCGGGAACCAACTATATAACAGATTCAAATGAGTTTATTTCAATCGTCTTTATCTGAACCTGTGAACTAGATTGGATATTTGAACTAGATTTCAAATTTTATCTTTTAAAGTTCACTTACTATTTCAAACTTATATTGTTTATTTGAATGTTTTTAGCTTTCTTAACATTGCAAATCCACATCAAAAAATTTTTTATATAATTTTAATTTTCAAACTCCTTATGACGTTGGTTTTTACCATGACTAATCTAAAGCAATAAAACATGATAAGGATTCATATACTAGAGTGTTTTGTTTTTACATTGATTTTGTCTTGTTTGTGTTTAAAAAGCGCTTATTAATATCTAAAAAGGTATTTTAAGCAAAAAAAAAAAAAAAAAAAAAAAACCTTTTCATCAACAAATATTCTTATGGTCGATTCACAATATTAATTAAGAAAAAACTTTTCATGAACCAATATTCTTATGGTCGATTCACATATCAATCCGAGTAATAATAGGATCACAACTCACAAATTTAGATCATGACTAATCCCCAACCTTGACCTAATCTCTTCACATCTGGCTGGGTCAAACCCACCCCTCTCACCCCCACTCAAAACCAGACACCACCAACACCAACACAAAACACAGAACCATGGACTTCACCCCACCATCAAACTCAAACCCTCCAATACAAGCCAGCCCCATCTCCTCAATCCCATCTTCTCGTAAACTCCCAATCAAACGTAAAAACCCCAACACTTCCAATTCCAATTCCACTCTCATCCTCACCATCCCCGAACACCATGACGCCACCCCCTCCAACCCACCTTTCAAATTCCATCGGATTTGGTCCGAACCCGACGAGATCCGCTTACTCCAGGGCCTCCTTGATTCTTCCCATCAAGGCTTCTCCTTCCCTAAAGATCTCGGCACCTTTTACGCCCAATTCACCCACGGCATGCCCCAGCCCTATTCCAAATCCCAGCTCTCTGAGAAACTCAGACGTTTGCGGAAAAAGTTTCGGGTGATTTCTTCCCGGTTGGCTAATGGGTTGGATAGAGATTTGCTTTCGGTTCAGGATCGTGCGTTGTATGATCTTTCGAAGCAGTTATGGGAGCCGGAGCAAGAGCCAGAGCCAGAGCAGGAGCTAGATCATCCGTCTTTGCGGTTTAGTGGTATAAAGTTGGATTGTAATGCTGAAGATGATAATGAGTTTAAGGCGGGTGTGTCAGGGGTGGGGGTTGGGGTTGAGGTTCCGGAGACGATGGCTGTGTTGGCTTTGCCGTCTGTGGTTAGGAAGACGGATAAACCGGATAATTGTAGTGAGAAATATAATAAGGGTGACGGTGTTGGTGGTTCGAAAGATGGTGTTGGAAAGGGGGAATTGGAGGGTGAAGTTAAAGTGGTGGGAAAGGAAGTGAGGGTGGAGAATGTGAAGAAGGGTTTGGGGGATGATTTGAGAAGTGGGATTGTGCGGTTTGCTTCTACGACACTTGTTGAAGTGATTGATCGATCGTTGAAGGAGATGAGGATGATGATTGATGTGAGAAGGGTTGCGGATTTGGAGAAGGAGATGAGTTTTGAGAAACGGTGGAGGGATCAACGTGTTGCGGAGTTTGATGTGTTGGCGAAGCGTTTGAAGTTGATTGTGGAGGGTTCTTCAATGGTTGGTAAATGAATATTTGTATATGAAAGTTGGAAAGTTTTTGTTGGTTGGTTGGTTACTTGGTTTTCGTTTTTCTGGTTAAACTTGTTTTGTTATTGCATAATACATTTTCATTGTTTTTGTGTGTGTTTCCATTGGTTAGTAGGGTCCATAAGATTATAGATAACGAGTTGTTAGTATGTATTTGATCGGTTCTGATTCGGGTTCAATGATAAAATGATTTATTTGATTTGCTATGTTAGATTATCACTTTGGTTCTGTCCATTCATTGGTTACATTAGTGTATCAACCTATACACAATTAAACATATTTAGTCCATCGCCAATGCCAATGCGATTCCCATGATGCCCAGAAGTGAGGTTGTCAGCTTGTCGCCACCCTCCTTCGGTGGCCACAAGTTACAACCGACGTAGAGGGCGTCATGCCTGTGAAGATGGCCAGGCAGCTGACGTAGAGCTAGGCAGCGCGTTTGTGAAGAATTAGCATTGGTGATGGTCTTGAGAGACTGATAGTCTAATGTTTGGGGTCACTGTAACTGTTTTAAGTCGATTATGTGTTTATTGGGTGAGCCTTTCACTTTGGGCTTTGGGTTACATGAAGGACTAAGGGCTGGTTAGTTTTTGGGTTGGGCTCTCATTGGAGGTCGGTTTTCTGTTGTTCAATGGGCCATCAGTGTTTTGGGCCTTTTTGTTTTACTTTTTTTTCTTTTACTAAACCAACATCGATGGGCATAATAACCGGTTCCAAACCCGAACCCGTAGAACCGACCCGTACCCGGTTTCAGTTCCAACCCGATGTATAGAAGAACCGGGTCCGGATTCAAAATACCCGGCGGTTCTTACCCGGTTCCATATTTCTTGATAATAAACGGGTCATACCCGGTTCCTAACCCGTACCTGGTTAGTACCCGTACCCGGTTCTTCCAGTACCCGGTCCCACTGTACACGGTAATAAGTTACTGTTAGAACCGGTTACTAGCCGTTAGGATCGATTCTTGGAGGTTGCAAAAAGCATTAAATGCCAAATGTGACTGTTGGAACCGGTTACTATCCACTGGACCCGGTTACTAGCCGTTGGAACCGGTTATTATAAATTGTTTTCAATTTTCATTTGTTTACTCACCAATCCTCATCTTCTTCTTGTATCTTTTTCTTCTACTTCTTGACATACTTTTCTACAATGGCTTCAAAGAACTCTAAAACCACAAATTCCCCATCCGTCAATAATGTTCCTCAAGCTCAAACCGCTCCATAAGTTGTTGGAACATTATCACATAGTCGCAATATGGAAGTATGGTGCAATTGGGACTTGGTCGAAATGAGTGACGGTTCGCAAAAGGCCCAATGCAAACATTGTGGCTCATTGTTAAGGACTCTAATTCCACGTTAACGAAGCATGCTAAAAAGTATTGTAAAGCTTTAAAAGATTTGACACCCGGTCAAGTTCAACTCTCAAAAGATGGTACGATATTCCGTTACGAACAAAAGATAGTCTGTGATAGGATGGCGAAGTTGGTGATTCAAAAAGTGTTGCCGTTTGGACACTTCTACGACCCCGATCTTACTAAGCTTATTAGGGAAACGCTTCAACCTCGCTACAAATATGTAAGTCGTCGTACTTTAAAACGCCATTGTTTAAATTTATGGGAAAATGCAAGAAAAGATTCAATTGTTTTTTTTTTTTAATTTAAAAACTAGTGTAAACTTAACTAGTGATGTGTGGTCGGCTCCACACGGTTTACCGGAATCGTACATTTGTGTCACCGCTCATTGGTTTGATCTCGATACATGGCAAATGATGAAGCGTACGATTGCATTTGACGAGTTTCCTTCTCCTCGTACGGGAGAAAATATTTATAAAATTATAAATGCCAAAATAATTAAATATTGTTTAGACGATAAAATATTTTCAATATCATTTGATAATGCTTCAAACAACTCAAATGCGATTGATAAATTAAAGTTGAAGTACAAACAAATTGTTGATGGTGTTTTTTTCCACACACGGTGTGTTGCACGTATTATTAATTTAGTTGTGCAAACAGTTTAAAAGATAAATTTGTATCGTATTTTATTATAGCTTTTAGAGCTATGCTTCAAGATGTTTTCAAAAGTGGTAAAGAAAGATATCAAGATTATAAAAAACTTTGTAAAGATGTTAACCAAAAAATAATTGGACCTAACTGGGATATACCAACTCGTTGGAATTCAACTTGTCATATGTTTGAAATGGTTTTAAAACAAATGGTCACTTTAAAATCATTTCATACAACTTTAAGTGATGACTACCAAGTCGACCCTTTTTCCGACACGGCTTGGGCTAATATTCAAACACTAAGTAATTTTTTAAAAGTTTTCAAAACCTGAACAACTTTGATTTCCGGTGTTTATTATTCCACTAGTTCAAAAGTTCTATCCGAATTGTATTTGATAACAACAAATTTTAAAAAGTTTGAAAATTCAACTGACATGTTGAGGAATATGATGAAACCAATGATTGAAAAATTTAAAAAATATTTTTTGGATTTACCACCCGTTTTTCTATGTGTCGCTGCTTTAAATCCAATTTTAAACGTACCGGGTGTTGAAGCTTTAATTGAAGAAATTTATGACAAGTTGGATATGCATGAGGAGGATCCAACATTGAAAGATAAAACAAAAAAAATTATTCAACAAGTATTTGTCCAAACTTTCATCATCATCATCATCATCATACTCAGTATATCCTACCAATAGCAAAGCTAAGGTAGGGTCTGAGGAGGGTGAGATGTAGACAGCCTTACCTCTACCCTGTAGGAATAGAGAGACTGCTTCCAATGAGACCCCCGGCTCGATAGTAGTTTTGCATCAAGCCTTGGACATAAGGCACATAACACTCAGCAATTGAGAAAAACGCCGATTAGTGCATGTACCCCCTTGTCTTTCGGCTATCAACGCCACCACATGATGCATGATTAATCACCCCCTCTTTTAACGTTATTTTCACGAAATTAGTAAAATAACGTTAAAATTGGTGCACTTTCACTTTTGCCCCTCGAGCACCCACACATATATACATTATATGAGCATACCGCAAGCGGGGCATTTTGTCCAAACTTTATGATCATTATTTAAAAAAATATGGGAAAAACATCATACCAATTTGTTTGAGTCTCTGTCGTCGGCCTCTAACGATGAAACGATCTGTCACACCCCAACCGATGGCGGAATCATCGGGGCGCGGCGCTGAGCGAAACAGATTGTTCAGAAGTTTCCACAACAACTATCATACAATTCAGTTATATAACACGTCCCATACCGTGTCCCAAATAATAACAAGTTATCATAGAAATCAACCAAACAATATGGGAACTGTTCCGACAACTCAAATTCTTAATTATTACAAACCGAAAGTAAATATTGTTCTAAGACCTCTAGACGTCTATCCGTAAATCTTACTGACTACAGGTGCCAGTACAAGATCTACAGATAATTATGGCCCTGGAACAGGTACGTGGACACTGTCCTAAGGTCACTGGCTCCTAGAAGCTTATTATTGCCTCGCTTCCCTAGCACGCTAGTAGCTTAAACACCTGTCACATACGTTAAAATAACAGTCAATACATATAATGTAAAGGTGAGTACACAAGTTTGATATAGCATATAGAGTTCGAATAGTTTACGCATAACCAAGCACGTACACAAGGGCAAACGATGCATGTAAATTATCAACATGGGACCATCGATACCAACGACTTCGGGTTGACTGTCCGAGACAGTTCGCAATACATGATTACCACCGTAATCCATGCAAGAAATTGTCCTTAGCAACCCCCGTGTGAACGGGTGCTGAGTCCAAACAATAGTACTACGTTGCTAAAGCAGGTAGATAGCACTCCACGTGTAAACATAATAAACAGCAATCATTTAGACAAGTAATACATGCAAGTAGGTCAGCGTTCAAATAGTTTGAGTTGTTTGTGCATTGTTAGAGAACGTATGTAACACCCAAAAGTGCTGAAAGCAAAAAGGGATCGAGTATACTCACAGTGATTGATCGTGGATTGAAGGGAGCACTGAGAATAGGTTAGCCTGAATAGTTCGATAACACAACGATGAGTAACGCGGAAAAAGTAAACAATGTACTTGGATCGAGTAGGCCATTCGATCGGACAGCAGTTCGATCGAGTGGGCTGTTCGATTGGTTTGAAAGTCCGTTCGAACATCCATTCGATCGGCTGGCTGGCTCGATCGGCTGGTTTCTTCAAGTGGATTGTTTCTTCCTTTGATGTGAAGGATGTGTTTGTGTATGATGGTTTGTACTACCTTTCAGGTTGGCCGATCGAACAGTTGTTCGATCGGTTAGCCCAACCGATCGGTTAGCATTGCAGACTTGGCAAGATGTCACTCGATCGGTTAGTATGCTCGATCGGGTGACATTCCATTGTTTCAAAAGTCTAAGTGTTTTAAAGTATAGTATCTCATGATCCGAGCAGTAATGATTACAATCGAGTGGCGTAGTCGATCGAACAGTACCTCGTCAATACTACACTTTGGTGAGTTGGTGGGTCTAAGTGCTAGTCGATCGGTTAGCCTAACCGATCGGCTGGCATAGTCGTTCGGTTGGGCTGTTCGATCGAACAGCCTAGCCGTTCGGCCAGCTTCTCGATTTGTTTAACCTATCACCTAACACTTGGTTATTCCCGTTACTTGGTGTGATTTGGAGATATTTTGACTACGAGTTGAACCACAAGACTGAAGTCCCCACTCAGCCTACCGACTCGAGCAGGAATCACCCAACTCGGTCAGAGACGGTTTGGAACCCAAGTTTAACGTTTTAACCCGGAATCTGTACATCTCTCGGTAGAACCCGAATCTTGAACCATGTGTTCGTTTAGATTGATTTATAAATCGGTTCAAGCTCGTTTTCACCGGTTTGAGTGTAAAAGAGTTGAAAGATAGATGAAAACCCATCTTCCAATCCTTTTCCACCGTGAAATGTTAAGATCTTTGGAAGATTTTAGGTTATTTTTGTGGAAATCGGTTAGATCTAGCTTATTCATGGTACTTTTACAATAGGAATGCGAGAGCGTCTGAGTTGCTTGGTCTGTCGGTCCATGATTTCGACAGGCTTTTCCACGAAGTGCAGCGTCTCATTGACCTGAAGATCGTCGAGTGGTATTATTGCGTCGTGGTCGGCTACGCATTTTCGAAGGTTTGAGATATGGAAAGTCGGGTGGACATTGCTGAGTTCCTCCGGTAATTCGAGTTTGTAGGCAACTTTACCGATCCTTTCCAGAATCTTAAAAGGTCCAACAAATCGAGGCGCAAGTTTCCCTCTCTTGCCGAATCGGACTACTCCCTTCCAAGTTGCTACCTTTAGGAGCACGTAGTCGCCAACTGCAAATTCGCGGGGCCTGCGTCGTTTATCGGCGTACATCTTTTGTCTGTCCCGGGCCTTTACCAAGTTTTCCCTTATCTGGTGGATCTTGTCAGTCGTTTCTTGTAGAATCTCGGGCCCAGTCAATTGTGAATGACCTACCTCGTGCCATACAATAGGCGAGCGACATCTCCTACCATACAAGGCTTCGAAAGGTGCCATTTCGATGCTGGAGTGATAGCTATTATTGTACGAAAATTCGACCAATGGTAGGTGTTTGCTCCAACTACCACCAAAATCGATAACACACGCACGGAGCATGTCTTCAATAGTACGAATCGTTCTTTCAGTCTGCCCGTCGGTTTGCGGGTGGAATGCGGTACTCAAATTCAGCGTCGTACCAAGAGCTGCTTGAAAAGTTTCCCACAATCTCGATGTAAACCGAGCATCGCGATCCGAAATGATGTCTCGAGGCGTACCATGATTCTTAATGATCTCGTCGGTGTAGATTTGGGCTAGCTTGGCCACCTTATAGTCTTCTCGTATTGGCAGAAAGTGGGCTGATTTGGTTAGACGGTCGACTATAACCCAAATACTGTCGTGACCTGATGGCGTGGTCGGAAGCTTAGTTATGAAATCCATAGCTATGCTTTCCCACTTCCATACGGGTATCGGCGGTTGTTCGAGTAAGCCTGAAGGTCTTTGGTGTTCAGCCTTGACTCTTGCACAAGTTAAACAGCTACCAACATACAGAGCAATATCCCTTTTCATCCCAGGCCACCAGTACTTGTAGCGAAGGTCCTGGTACATTTTGTCCGCACCGGGATGAATGGAATATCGGGATTTGTGGGCTTCGTTCATGATGATCTTTCGCAATTCTGTCCTCCTCGGAACCCAGATTCGGTCCAGATAATAGAATATCCCGTTGGCTTTGCTCACGAGCTGAGTTCCATCGTGACAGATTCGTTCTTTCTTCAACGTACGCTCGTTAAAGCAAGCGTGTTGTGCTTCGCGGATGAGAGCTTCGAGGTTATACTGAGCCTGGATGTTTCGAACACCTATCACGTAATTCTTTCTGCTGAGGGCGTCTGCAACTACATTCGCCTTGCCTGGGTGATAACGGATCTCACAGTCGTAATCGTTGAGAAGTTCTACCCATCGGCGTTGACGCATATTGAGTTCTCTCTGGTTAAAGATATGTTGTAGGCTCTTGTGATCGGTGAAGATCGTACACCTTGTACCATACAGGTAGTGTCGCCAAATCTTTAAGGCAAAGACAACTGCGCCTAGCTCAAGGTCATGGGTTGTATAGTTCTTCTCGTGGATTTTGAGCTGTCGAGATGCGTAAGCTATAACCTTGTCTCGTCGCATGAGAACACAGCCAAGTCCAAGGTTTGAAGCATCACAATAGACAACGAAGTCATCGCTTCCGTCCGACAGTGTAAGAACCGGTGCATGGCACAGCATGTGTTTGAGGGTTTGGAAAGCAGTCTCCTGTGCGGTTCCCCACACAAAAGGCTTGTCTTTATGAGTAAGGGAGGTAAGCGGTACAGCAATCTTTGAGAATCCTTCGATGAATCGCCGGTAGTAACCGGCTAATCCGAGAAAAGAGCGAACTTCTGACGGATTCTTTGGCGTAACCCATCCCTTGACTGCCTCAATCTTTGCAGGATCAACGTGTATACCCCGACTATTCACAATGTGACCCAGAAATTGAACCTCCTCCAACCAGAACTCACACTTGGAGAACTTGGCGTAGAGTTGGTTTCCCTGAAGCAGCTCGAGAACCAATCGCAAATGATGCGCATGTTCGGCCCTCGATCTGGAATAGATCAGGACATCGTCGATAAATACGATGACGAAACGGTCTAAGAACGGTTTACACACGCGATTCATCAGATCCATAAAGACCGCGGGTGCGTTGGTCAAACCAAAAGGCATGACAACAAATTCGTAGTGGCCGTATCGGGTTCGAAAAGCGGTTTTGGGTATGTCTTCCTCTTGAATCCGCAACTGATGGTAGCCTGAACGTAGATCAATCTTGGAGAAACACTGAGCACCTTGTAGTTGGTCAAACAGATCATCGATTCTTGGTAAGGGGTATCGGTTCTTGATGGTCAGCTTATTCAATTCCCGGTAATCGATGCACATTCGGAACGACCCGTCCTTCTTTTTGACGAAAAGGACTGGTGCGCCCCATGGAGAAGTGCTCGGGCGAATGAAGCCTTTTTCAAGTAACTCTTGGAGTTGGTTTGAGAGTTCTCGCATCTCAGATGGAGCGAGTCGATACGGAGCTTTGGCTACTGGGTTGGCTCCTGGAATAAGGTCGATTCGAAAGTCGACATCACGACTTGGAGGTAATCCAGGAAGATCATCAGGGAACACCTGAGGAAATTCTCGGACAACGGGGACATCATTGACTTCAACTTTCTTTTTCTTGTCCGTCTCAGCTACAACAATGTTGGCCAAGAAGGCTCGATATTCCTTGCGGAGATATTTGCGAGCTTGAAGACAGGACATGAGCTTGAGATCTTTCGCAGTAGTTTCACCATAAACACATAGAATATCACCACTAGCTAACACAAATCGAATCATCTTATCGGCACACACAACTTCAGCATGGTTTTCACGAAGAAAGTCCATGCCTACTATGACATCGAAACTTCCGAGTTGCATTGGAATGAGATTAATCGGAAATATATGATTGTTGAGCTTGAGAGTACAATCACGGAGCACAGAATTGACAGCAATGGTTCTTCCGGTAGCGATTTCTACTTCGAAGGGTGTCGAAAGATAAGAGCGCTTACGTCTAAGAAGCTTCTCAAATTCAAATGACACAAAGCAGTTATCGGCTCCAGTATCAAACAAACATGATGCATATATACCATTCACAAGGAACGTACCATTGACCACGTTGTTGTCAGCTTGAGCCTGGCGTGCATTGATGTTGAAAGTTCTGGCGTGAGCGGCTTGTTGTTGAGGCTGTTGTTGTTGTTGCTGGGGTTGTTGGGCTTCTTGTTTCACCACCCTGTTCGGGCACCGGTTTGCGAAGTGGTTAGGGTCACCACATGCAAAGCAGGTCCGAACATTGTTTGCCGGGGCCTGTGCAGCTTGAGGAGCTTGAGGAGCAGGGAGTAGAGCTGGGTTAACAGCAGCCTGAGCTTGCGTTTGACGGGGACCATAGCGACAACTCGCAGTGAAATGCCCGTAGACGTTACAGTGAGCACAGAATCGGCAGGCCACACCCACTGGGTGATGATAGGAACATGTAGCACAGAGTGGGTGGGGGCCGGTGTACGCACGCTTCGCTGGCGGCGCATTGATCACTGGCGCTGAACGCTGTGGTTGCTGCTGTTGTGGCGGTACTGACTGAAGAGGAGCAGCATTGGTTGTGGCGGCGCAATTCTTGTTCTTCTTTCTTCTTCTCGAAGACTTGGAGGCTTGGGCAGTGGTGTTATCGGTCGATGCGGCAGTAACTTGATGCAGCGATTTGGATGGCTTATCCCAGACGCCAGCCTTAACTCGCTTGTTGTTAATCTCGGCAGCGAGTAGGTAGGTTTCCTCAATCGTTGCGGGCTTGGCGGCGTGAACAAAATCTGCGACACAATCCGGGAGAGCACGGATGTATTTCTTGATGGTCATGTCAGAAGTCTTGACCTGGTCGGGACATATGATACTCAATTGCTTGAAACGGGCGGTGAGACCAGCATTGTCTCCCTCCTTTTGCTTGATACCCCAGAACTCATCCTCCAACTTTTGGCGTTCGTGGGGAGGACAAAACTCGTCCACCATGATCGCTTTCAATTCCTTCCACGTCAGCTCGTATGCAGCGTCGTTCCCGCGCTTGTTCCTTTCCGCGGTCCACCAGTCCAAAGCTCGCGACTGGAAGACACCGGTAGCATTGAGAGTACGGAGGTGATCTGGGCATCCGCTTTGACGAAGGGTGACTTCTACCGAGTCAAACCAATGAAACAGAGCCGTAGGGCCATCTTCACCGGTAAACTCTTTTGGCCCACATGCCTTGAATTGTTTGAAGCTAAAAGTAGCTTTGTTGGGATCTTTGGGCGTGAGGGTTCGGGATTCCTCAGATGACTTGCTTGCGTTCTCGAACACATCACTGACGGCTTTTGCCAGGGTCTTAGAGATGATAGCAGCCAGACGTCGATCTCTTTTCTCCTGGCGGGTAAGACGCGAGCGTGATCTAGGTTGTCCAGATGACGACATGGTCTGCAATAGACATCGTCACAGGCTCAACACAACGAATTTCGAGTCTCACACGTTCTTAGATCTCTAAAGCTTAGAATCACGTCGCATTTCTCGTCACGTAACACACATAGTCACATAAGCACATAATCATAGGGCACATAAGCACAGAAGCAATTAGAGCACATAAGCAATTAAGCAAGTAGAGCACTTAATTTCCTAAACACGTACGCAATTTTTATCACAGAGGCGGTCAGAAAACAGAAACCTATAACCACAAGTCGAGTGTCGTTCGTTTTGCGCATCGGATAGCATCACATTGTATCGTCTATTTTAGTCGTATAGCGTAGCATAGCACACTGGTTTCGTTTAGATCACATCAACAGGGATTTGAATCGAGATAGGATAGCAACAAAGGTCACGCAGATTGATAACAAATGGAGTAACCAACAAATCTCAAACACGTAAACAGGTAATTCATACAAAATCAACAAAACAACACTCAAAATCGGAAAATGGATTGTCTGCGGCTACTAGACTTTGACTAACCATGGCAATTTAACTATTCACAGTTGACTTGTCGTTACTTTCGACTCTAGGGGACATGTTTCTGCCTCGATTCTTGGGCATTATGCATGCGCATTCTAGGCCATACTCGTGAGTTCAGGTCATTGGAGTCCGTCAATTGCCTTGGCGAGATGAAATAAAGTTGGAATAACTGCCAAGGTTAGGGTTTCACCCCTAGCTTAGAAATTTCTTCCTTGTTTTAAGAAAATTTAGAGGAAGTTTTCATCAATTTATGGGTTTCAGCCCCGAATTTGGTATAACTTTCTCCCGTTTTGTTAGAAAATCGCACAAAATAATCGACAAAAATTTGTAATTTAGGCAGGAATTTGCGGGTTTCACTCTTAATCCCGTCCAAATTACAAAATTTGGCTCGGAGTTCGGATGTACTGATACAACATAACATAAAATAAGCACATAAACTTGGTCTCTTGGTTCCTGACTATAGTCTAGGTCTCTAAGACAGCGATCCGGACTAGATCGTGCCCAACCTAATTCCCTATAGTTATGGCTCTGATACCAATCTGTCACACCCCAACCGATGGCGGAATCATCGGGGCGCGGCGCTGAGCGAAACAGATTGTTCAGAAGTTTCCACAACAACTATCATACAATTCAGTTATATAACACGTCCCATACCGTGTCCCAAATAATAACAAGTTATCATAGAAATCAACCAAACAATATGGGAACTGTTCCGACAACTCAAATTCTTAATTATTACAAACCGAAAGTAAATATTGTTCTAAGACCTCTAGACGTCTATCCGTAAATCTTACTGACTACAGGTGCCAGTACAAGATCTACAGATAATTATGGCCCTGGAACAGGTACGTGGACACTGTCCTAAGGTCACTGGCTCCTAGAAGCTTATTATTGCCTCGCTTCCCTAGCACGCTAGTAGCTTAAACACCTGTCACATACGTTAAAATAACAGTCAATACATATAATGTAAAGGTGAGTACACAAGTTTGATATAGCATATAGAGTTCGAATAGTTTACGCATAACCAAGCACGTACACAAGGGCAAACGATGCATGTAAATTATCAACATGGGACCATCGATACCAACGACTTCGGGTTGACTGTCCGAGACAGTTCGCAATACATGATTACCACCGTAATCCATGCAAGAAATTGTCCTTAGCAACCCCCGTGTGAACGGGTGCTGAGTCCAAACAATAGTACTACGTTGCTAAAGCAGGTAGATAGCACTCCACGTGTAAACATAATAAACAGCAATCATTTAGACAAGTAATACATGCAAGTAGGTCAGCGTTCAAATAGTTTGAGTTGTTTGTGCATTGTTAGAGAACGTATGTAACACCCAAAAGTGCTGAAAGCAAAAAGGGATCGAGTATACTCACAGTGATTGATCGTGGATTGAAGGGAGCACTGAGAATAGGTTAGCCTGAATAGTTCGATAACACAACGATGAGTAACGCGGAAAAAGTAAACAATGTACTTGGATCGAGTAGGCCATTCGATCGGACAGCAGTTCGATCGAGTGGGCTGTTCGATTGGTTTGAAAGTCCGTTCGAACATCCATTCGATCGGCTGGCTGGCTCGATCGGCTGGTTTCTTCAAGTGGATTGTTTCTTCCTTTGATGTGAAGGATGTGTTTGTGTATGATGGTTTGTACTACCTTTCAGGTTGGCCGATCGAACAGTTGTTCGATCGGTTAGCCCAACCGATCGGTTAGCATTGCAGACTTGGCAAGATGTCACTCGATCGGTTAGTATGCTCGATCGGGTGACATTCCATTGTTTCAAAAGTCTAAGTGTTTTAAAGTATAGTATCTCATGATCCGAGCAGTAATGATTACAATCGAGTGGCGTAGTCGATCGAACAGTACCTCGTCAATACTACACTTTGGTGAGTTGGTGGGTCTAAGTGCTAGTCGATCGGTTAGCCTAACCGATCGGCTGGCATAGTCGTTCGGTTGGGCTGTTCGACCGAACAGCCTAGCCGTTCGGCCAGCTTCTCGATTTGTTTAACCTATCACCTAACACTTGGTTATTCCCGTTACTTGGTGTGATTTGGAGATATTTTGACTACGAGTTGAACCACAAGACTGAAGTCCCCACTCAGCCTACCGACTCGAGCAGGAATCACCCAACTCGGTCAGAGACGGTTTGGAACCCAAGTTTAACGTTTTAACCCGGAATCTGTACATCTCTCGGTAGAACCCGAATCTTGAACCATGTGTTCGTTTAGATTGATTTATAAATCGGTTCAAGCTCGTTTTCACCGGTTTGAGTGTAAAAGAGTTGAAAGATAGATGAAAACCCATCTTCCAATCCTTTTCCACCGTGAAATGTTAAGATCTTTGGAAGATTTTAGGTTATTTTTGTGGAAATCGGTTAGATCTAGCTTATTCATGGTTGAATGAAGTCAAGAACATGAAGTTCTTGATGAACACCAAGAACACCATGATGACATCACTCAAGAACACCTAGATCTTGGTGATTTCATGGATGAAACTCAGATTTTGAAAGATAGAAAGATGGAGAATCAATTTATGAACAAAAACGTACAAGGATTAGAGCGAAATACTTACCGGTTTGAGGGAAATCTGAGATTTAGTGAGAAGAAGAGGCTGGTCGGTCAGAGCTTTTCCAAAAGTGGAAAGTTTGACAAGGACAGCCCTATTTATAGGCTTCCAAAAGAGGAAAGGGTCAGCTGATCGAACAGCATCCCTGATCGAGCAGCTGTCCGATCGAACAGCCTGTTCGATCGGCTGGCCTGTTCGATCAGGTTGCCCTGTTCGATCGGCTTGCCTTGTTTTGAGTGTTTCGCGACGATTTGTGATATTTCGAGTTCGATGAACGATGATTTGAGAATGATAGAATTCCTAATCAAATTACTTTTAGTTCCAACTACTATATCTAACATACAAGCATCCTTACAACCATTTCGGGTTCGATTTCCATTGAGTTTGATTCACCTTTGAGTCTTGATTGATTTGATTGATTCACCACACACTTTAACACAAAAGTAAACATGCACAAGTAACACGTAAGGCACACACACACACGTATAAAAGCATTAAAATCTCCACACTTGAGTTTGATGATTGATTTGACTAGCTTGATTATTGATTGACTAGCTTTATTGCGTTGTTACTTCCTATTATTCACAGTCAATCGTTGATTCACAGTTCGATTATCGGTCGATTAGTTTGATTATACAACACTTACTCCAAATAATACGAAAATCAAAATGAAACTAAAATGAAATTAATCTTTATTAATCTTTAATTCCAATAACAGTCAACACTTGACTTTGACTTTGACTTTTGGAAAACACGGGGTGTTACACGATCAGAGACTCGATCATAACCATGTTGAATGTCGTTAGAGACGAAACGGCCAAGCAACAAAGGGGTAACGAACCATCAAGTGAACTCGGTCGATATAAAATAACGAATTAATCGCGTACTATGACCGCCGAGGAATATACCAACTTTGATATTTTGGCATGGTGGAAATCAAAAGAATCGAAATTCCCGATTCTAGCCACCATGACTCGTGATATACTAACGGTCCAAGCTTCCACGGTAGCTTCGAAAAGTGTCTTTTCTCTTAGTGGTAGGGTATTGTCCATTCGAAGAACAGGACTAACACCGGAATCGCTAGAGATGGCAATATGCTTAAAGGATCATTTGGATGTCGTTGACCATGTTCAACATAAATCGAGTCTAGAAGACGAAGTAGAGTTAGAGCACAAGATTATTGATGAAGAGGAGGACGACGAAGTAGAGACTAATGATTCCGAAGATGATTGTAACGAAGTGCCCGCACCAAAGCGTAACGCATGTGAAAGTGCCGCACCCGACACAAGCAAACGACCAAGGAAATAAATCGGTTCATGTAGAACCGGTTACTGTTGCAAATTTTGAACCGTTTTTTTTTCTAATTCTGGGAACCGGTTACTGTTATATGTTTGTTTAAGTACTTAATGTGATTTATTTTTTAGAACCCATTACTAAAACATGCCATATATTTATTTCAAACGGTTACATCATAACTAAACAACCATAACACACCAAACATAACTAAACATAACACACCAAACTTAACTAAACAAACAGGTTACATCAAACACACTAAACATTTGAAGAACCGGCCCCGGATCCTTCACCCTTTTCATTTTTCGCCTTGGTCACGAGGCAATGGCGGTCGATGTGTTTTTTTTAGCGTCTAGTTGGCGGCCGCTTTCATGAACTTTCCGCAACCTTTGCACCTAGCCATCTCATGGTTATCGGCCATCAAACACAAATCAAAATGCTTCCAGATTGACGGGTTTTGTTTGGTTTCCAAAACCATAACAATCTCGTCATTGCATGCCATTGTATCTTCGAAAATATGAAATCAAATGTTGAAGTGTTGAATGTTTGTAGTAGTAAGGAAGGGGAATGGAGAAGATGGGATATATATATACAAAAAAAAACCGATTTTTATATTATTTAATCGGTTTCCAACGGTATTATATCCGTTGGAACCGGTTCCAACAGTAAGTGGAGCTTTTTGATTTGAAAAACCCGACAAAACTGGTTCCAAACAGTACCCGGAACCGGGTCCACAGTACCCGTAACCGATTACATCGGTTCTAGTTTTATTGACGACTACTCGGGTTCAACCCGGACCCGGTTCTTCAGAGAACCCGGTTCCCTTAACTAGTATCAGTACCCGGGTATGGGTAGGAACCGGTTCCGGGTATTAATAATACCCGATTATGCCCATCTCTACCAACATCTATTTAAGCATTTTCATTAAGAACATATATATTATTTATTTCAACTAAGTTTTAATAATCTTTTTAATGAAATCTCTATATTGGTAGTTTGTAAATAAAAAAGAAAAATGTAAACTTTATTAAATAAAAATAAAAAGCTATCAACAAGTTGATCAAGGAAAAAGAGATGTAAAGAAATCTCCTAGATGGTCACCACCCCAAATTTTACAAACAAACTTTTTTAAGGCCCAATTAAAAGGGCGTTTAAATTAATGGGCCAAAAATACTTTTTTTTAATTTCTATAGCGCCTGGCCCATCAAAGTGATTATAAGACTGTTAATGGGCCAAAAATACTTTTTTTTTTGTAATTTCTATAGCGCCTGGCCCATCAAAGTGATTATAAGACTGGAGGTTGTGGGGGCTCTATCACCGCCCCCTCACCATGTATAGCGCCCATATAGGCTCCATCACCACATCCTTCAAGTGAAGAGGGGGGCGCCATGGCTTGGGTCCATGGTGGTAACTTGTGGTAACGCCAAAGTTGAAGAATTCAGGTGGGGCCCACTAGTTTTAAACCAATCAAATGTTTTTTTTTTTTATTTTGTTTAATAGGGGCTCCATTCACACCATGTAAATTAAAAGGGGGCTCCATAGGTGAGGTGGATCATAGGTGGACTTGATAAAACCCCTTGGGGCTCCAACCACACCCTATAGTCTAATTGAGCATAAAACAAAGAACATTTTCTATTAGGCAGTATCGTAATCACCTACCAATGCGTGATCTAAACTAAAGGCTGATTCTAAACACCCCCCTCTTGATTGTACCCCCCTTGTGAGAGGAAAACTACCGGTCCCCACACGGGCCCCACCTGTAAGTATGTGAGAGGAGAGAGGGTGTAAAAAGTAATTAGGGGTGTAGAAAGTAGCACCCGATCTAAAACATTGGGATATCTGAAACCGCCTGGAACGTACGATCGGTGTCACATGGCCCCTCATTAGCTTGCTTGATATTTACATGTACAAAGTGATCTTAGAATTTCTAGATTTAATATCAATTTTTCAAAATATGGTTGAAAGCCTACACTAGCACTTTTTTCATAGATATTATTTGTTTTATTTGTGTAAATATCTTTTTTTAACGGCTATTTTTTTAATCCTCTATCGCTTGTGGGATTTGAACCAAAGACCTTCCCCTTCTCAACCTAGGTATTTTAAAGGCTTTGCCTTTACCAAAGGACCACCACCCCATTGGTATTTATGTAAATATCTAACTAATTGCCATCGTAGGTCGGTTGATACAAACATTTATAATAAATTTAAAAGGAAAATGCTAAAATTCATAAGGTTGTGTTGAATCATAGCTCTAAAGAAGAACATCTCTGATGTAGACGTTAGATTCGTAAAAGTTTTTTTCTTTAAATAAACATAAATATGAAAGAGTGAAAGTAAGTATCATGTGTAACTAATATAAGAGCATCCTCAGCGGTTTCTATTTGGAGTCGTCTGAGATATTGGATCATATGAAAAAACCACCACCGCCACCGTAGGTCCACCTTCCTAGTAGTTTGGTCTAGGGCTGTGCAAAGGGTCACCATACCGGACCCACCAGAACTGAATTCCCTTTCATTGATGAAGTTGAGAATCACGAATTGAACCTTAGAAGGATATACGGTTTCAGGTCCTAGAAGTTGTGATGAGTCTGGTAAAGGGCCTGATGGGATTAAATCTTTTCTATATAATAAACCTTTGAAGGGTTACATCTTCTCATTCTTTTAACGTGTTCGTTAAAGGATTCCTCCATATAGCCCCAACAATAACCTATGAGCTTCCAATTTAAGTCACTTTTCGTTTCCCCGCTTGTGTTTTAGTAACGGTTCTGTCACTGTCATTGCTCGAAACATTATGCGTTTTTATTATGTATATACATCACAAAAAAGCATAATATTGTAATCCAAAAGACTATACCATAATATGTGGTGTGTTTGCTTTTATTTTTAACACAAATACATACATATAAATATATTAGAGCAATATACACAAAATAAATACTTTAAATTTGGATATTGTAAATATATAATATAATATATCGCATTCACATATATACATTTAGCTGGAAAAACATTTCACGAGAATACAATTTTATTCCTTAAAATAATCTTTTTTAATATTATATTAACGTTACGTGAAATCGAATAAAATAACACGTGAAAAAGAATAGCGAAGAGATGAAAGAAGAGTATTGTTTTTTTAACGTTAACGGTACATATATATTGGACCATTTCTATAAATTGTAGGTTTTTTTGTATATTGTTATAATTAAAATACAAACGGTTTTTGTGGTTCTTATATTAGAACCGTCGGGTCAGAACCGACCCGACCCGCAACCGATATTTCATATAAATCTATAACACGAAATTGACCCGTATATTCAAAAGGTTCGGGTCGAAGGTTCTCGTAGGTCGGGTCCAAGGTTCTTGTGAGTCAAAACCACGGAACACTCACCCCTAGTTTGTTCCCTGGGGGTGGACTCTCGTAGACCGTTCGATGTGGGACATCAATTCTAATAAAAAAACCCAACGGCTAACTTTTTTTTTAAATAAACAAATAAATAAATTTCACATACATATATCACACAAATAAATACTCTCTACCTACACTTCTTAATTACCAATTTCACAATCCTTTTTAAACACAATGAGTTCGAGTGACGAAGAAACCTCGTAACATCCACCTCATGTGGTCTTTTAGACACAATGAGCTCAAATGAAGAAGAAAACACGCAATCTCCACCTTCAATTCCTATTTTTGCTCCTTGAAATAATAATAATTAGTTCATGCAAATAGCCATTCCATAGTATGAGGAATTGACGTGCAACAACGTAGAAAACATGTACTTATTGTTTTTTTTTGTGTTTTTTTATTATTTAACTAGTATTAATCCCTTGCGTTATAGCGGTTGTAATAAAACTATGTTAAGTAGTAGCAATACTATACCATTGTCAGCGACCACCAACACCGGAAAAACTCGTAAAAACAAAATAAATAAAAACGGGAAGAAATAACGCCGAGCGAAAAGCAGACGTAAAATCTTTGAATCACGCATGCTCGTTGCTGAGAAACTAAATCCGAAACGTAAAACATAGAAAAAAAATAACTAAGTCCATCCAGGACCCGCGTGTTGGACGAACTTGTCAAACGCATAAAATAGATGTGACGCGACGAGCCAGTCAAACGGGAAAAAAATATACGAAAAAATGTTGAACCCCAAACGCACGTTGTGGTGCGTTGACTCACAGATTTTAGAACGAAACGAAAAACTTGGGAAAGATGAATACTATGGTGGACCAAAATTGAGAATAAAAAAGAGTTGGGATTAAATTGCAAAAGATCAAAAAATTTGGGTTAAAAGTAAAAAAACAAAGGGTCTAAATTGCAAAATTAAAGTTATTTATTAATTTTAGATAAAGATAAGGATAAAAATAAGTGATATCTATATATTGGTTATTAATTAAAATTAATATTAAATGAAATTTATTAAACAAATATAAATAAAATTTACGAGGTTGAAGGAGAGAATGTCATTTGGCATTATTTGAAGTCTTTTGTTATAAGTTAGATTTATTTAGTAAATATGACATAAAAAATAATAATATGTTATAAAAGAAATAAAATGGAAACAAATTATATGAAGGTTAAAGGAGGTGATTAGGGATGTTGAAGTGGAGGTTTGGAATGATTTCTTGTTGGAGGATAAATGAAAGGTTTTTTAGTTTGTTTAAAATTTGATATGCCATGCTAAGCTGGCCGCTTTTGTTGATCTGGAAAATTTGCGACAGCGGACGCAAATGAATTGGAATTTAGAACAATAACAAATGATAAGAGTTGTCTACATTTTCCATAAACCTTATACAAACTTCTTTAGGGTTTTGTCGTTGTCGTTTAAAAAAAAAAAAGCTTTCGTTTTAGTGATATTTTTATCATTCTCTCTTTTTTCAACTTACTAATTCTTTTATGAAATTATTCATCTTTTTTTATATACTAGGGAGAAAGCTCGTTCAATGCACCACATGCATAATAGTTATTGTTTGTTCGTGGTAAGACGTCTGACACAGCCGGTGCATAACATGTAAGACAATACGCCTACAATGTCACACCCCAACCGATGGCGGAATCATCGGGGCATGACACTGAGCGAAACAGATTGTCCAGAAGTTCCCATAACAACTATCATTACCATTCAATTTATATAATACGTCCAATACCGTACCTCGAATAACAAACAAATTATTACAGATAACATCTAGTCAAATATTTTGTTCCGACAACTCAGATTTAAATATAAATATTGTTTATTTATGTCTAGAGACTCAGGCTGCAAGATCTATAGGCAACTATGCTCTAGACTCTTATTCTAGCTTCGCCTTCCTAGCAGGTAAGCATCTTAAACACCTGTCACATACGTTAAAATAAAAGTCAATACATAAAATGTAAAGGTTAGCATACAAGTTTGATAATAGCATAATAGAGTTAGAAATAGTTTACGCATAACCAGCACGTAAAAAGAGGAAAACGAAGCATGTTAATTATCGACATGGATCTATCGATACCAATGACTGCGGGTTAACTGCCCGAGGCAGTTCACAATACATGATTACCACCGTAATCCATGCAAGTAATTGTCCTTAACAACCCCCGTGTGAACGGGTGCTGAGTCCTAACTATAGTACTATCGTCGTTAAGGCAGGTAGTCAGCATTCCACGTGTAAACATAACAACAAGCATTCGTTTAGTCACGTAATACATGCGGTAACGGTTAGCGTTTAAAGTAATTGAGTAGTGTGTTCGATTGTGATTTAGAATAAGTAACGTATGTAACACCCAAAAGTGCTGAAAGCAAAAAGGGATCGAGTATACTCACAGTGATTGATGGATTGAAGGGAGCACTTGAGAGTAGGGTTAGCCTGAATAGTTCGATAGCATAACGATAAGCAACGCGTAAAACGGAAAACATGTGTTGGAGGGTCGGACAGATGGTCGATCGGACGGTTGTCCGATCGAACGGTTAACCGTTCGGATTGGCATTCTGTTCGGACAGCCTGTCCGGTCGGTCGGTAGGCCGATCGGATGGTTGTTCGAGTGGATTGTTCCTTCCTTTGAGTAAGATGTGTTTGTGTATGATGGTTTGACTTTTGAAGTTTTCGTTTTAGCATTTGAAAACATTGAAGTATCTTTACCTTTTAGGTCGGTCGATCGGACGGTTGTTCGATCGGCCGGCTAACCGATCGGTTAGGTACTTCAGCAGCCAAGTTCTTAGCAGGGTGTCACCTGATCGGACGGTTGTTCGATCGGGTGGCAATTCTAGTGCATTGAAATCGTTGAAAATCGACGAAGTGTTGAAGTATAGTATCTCATGATCCGAAGAGTAATCCAATCGGACGGTAGTCCGATCGAACAGCAGTTCGTCAATACTAGACTTCAATGAATTGTTCAAGTGTGGGACCATGTGCTAGCCAATCGGCTGGCCTGTTAGATCGGCTGACTGTCCGATCGGCTGGCTGTCCGTTCGGACAGTAGTCCGATCGGTCAGCATCCTGACCTGATCAACCTGTTCGTCTAACACTTGGCTGTTCTGATTGTTGTCGTTATATCGAGGTGTTTTGACCACAAGTTGAACCATAGAACCCTTGTTCTTACTTGTTCCTCCTGATCGGACAGGAATCATCCAAATCCGGCCGGTGAACTGTTCGGAACAGAATTTAACGTTTAACCCGAAATCGGTGAACCTCATCGATAGAATCCAGATCTTGAGTGATGCAACCACCGGAATGATCTGCGAGTCGGCACAAGTCCCATTTCTGTCAGTTTTGAAGGCATTGAGTGTAAAAGAGTTGAAAGAAAGTTGGAAAACCATCTTTCAATCCTTTTTCACCGTGTAAATGTTTAGATCTATGAAAGATCCTTGTTTGCTTATGTGGAAATCGGCTAGATCCAAGTTATTCTTGATGGATTGAAGCCAAAACATGAAGTTCTTCAAGAACACCATGATGACATCATCCTAGAACACTTGAATCTTGATGATTTCACGGTTAGAAATCAAGATTCGAAAGATAGAAAGGTGTAGGAGTGCGTGTAGATCAAGGAAGTACAAGACTTAGGATGAAATCTTACCGAAATCGGACGAAATCTGAGAAAAAGAGGGGAGCACGAGCTGGTCGGTCAGAGGTTTCCAAAAGTAGAAAGTATGACAACGACGGGGGTATTTATAGGCTGCCAAAAGAGGGAATGGCTGGCCGATCGGCCAGGCATCCCGATCGGACAGCCTGTCCGATTGGACAGCAGTCCGATCGGCTGGGCTGTTCGATCGGCTGAGAGCCTGATCGTTCAGCTGCCTAATTCGAGTGTTCGGTACGACGATTTTTGATATTTCGATTTCGATTGAGGACGATGCGGATATGATAGAGTTTCCTATTCAAATTACTTTTAATCCCAACCACTATATCTAACATACAATCATCTATCTCTCGCGCTATCTCTTCCCCACCAATTATCATGATTCGATTTCGATTGAGTTTCGGTTTCGAGTCGAGTTTCGATTGATTATCACACACAACATAAAGTAGACACGCACAAGTAACACATAAGGCACACACACACACGTATACTAACACCAAAATTCGTGTAATTCGAGTCTCGAGTTCGATGATGATTAGATTAGCTCGATTATTGATTAATTGACTTTATCGCATTGTTACTTCCTATTATTCACAGTCGTAAAGCGGTTCGCGTCGATAAATAAACTTCGATTAATTCGTTCGTAATTAATTACTCCACATAAGACAACTAACGTAAACATAAACATAAGATAGACTAACTACGGTCAAAGGAGCCAATCTTGACTTTGACTTTGACTTTTGGTAACACGGGGTGTTACAGCCTCCCCTTGTTTAGGGAATTTCGTCCCGAAATTAGGCTGAAAGCTGCACAACACCGTGAATCACCTTTTGCTACTTTCTCTCTCTAGACTTTCACTTAAACAACTGCGGGTACTTCGCCTTCATGTCGCTTTTGAGTTCCCAAGTGAACTCTGCGCCTCGTTTGCCTTCCCATCGGACTTTCACAATAGGAATGCACGAGCGTCTGAGTTGCTTGGTTTGGCGATCCATGATTTCGACAGGCTTCTCTACGAAGTGTAGCGTTTCGTTTATTTGAAGGTCGTCGAGAGGTACAACCAGATCATGCTCAGCCAGGCATTTTCGGAGGTTTGACACATGGAAAGTCGGGAGGACGTTACTAAGTTCCTCCGGTAGTTCGAGTCTGTAGGGGACTTTTTGGATCCTCTCCAGAATCTTAAAAGGTCCAACATATCGAGGCGCTAGTTTCCCTTTCTTGCCGAATCTGACCACACCTTTCCAAGGTGATACCTTTAGGAGTACGTAGTCGCCAACGTCAAATTCCAGGGGCTTGCGTCTTCTATCGGCGTAACTTTTCTGTCTACTTCGAGCTTTCAACAAGTTGTCTCGAATTTGGAGGACTTTGTCAGTCGTCTCTTGTAACAGCTCAGGACCGGTTAATTGCGAGTGACCGATCTCGTGCCATACAATAGGCGATCGACATCTTCTTCCATATAAAGCCTCGAATGGTGCCATCTGGATGCTGGTATGATAACTGTTGTTATAGGAGAATTCGACTAGCGGCAGATATTTGTTCCAATTACCTTCGAAGTCTATGACACACTCACGGAGCATGTCTTCAAGAGTACGGATCGTTCTTTCAGTCTGTCCGTCGGTTTGAGGATGGAATGTGGTACTTAAGTTAAGCGACGTACCAAGAGTTGCTTGAAACGTTTCCCACAATCGCGAGGTAAACCGTGCATCACGGTCAGAAATAATGTCACGAGGCGTACCATGATTACAAATGATCTCGTCGGTGTAGATTCGGGCTAATCGTTCTACCTTGTAGTCTTCCCGTATTGGCAAAAAGTGAGCTGATTTGGTCAAACGATCAACGACAACCCAAATGCTGTCGTGACCTGATGACGTGGGCGGAAGCTTTGTTATGAAATCCATAGCTATACTCTCCCACTTCCATATAGGCATTGGCGGTTGTTCGAGTAAGCTTGAGGGCCTTTGATGTTCAGCCTTGACCCATGCACAAGTCAGGCATCTTCCGACATAGAGAGGGATATCCCTTTTCATACCTGGCCACCAGTACTTGTAGCGAAGATCCTGGTACATTTTATCGGCACCGGGATGAATAGAATACCGAGATTTGTGGGCTTCGTCCATTAAAATCTTTTGCAATTCGGTCCGCTTAGGGATCCAAATTCGGTCCGCTTAGGGATCCAAATTCGGTCCAGAAAATAGAAGATCCCATTCGATTTGCTTACAAGCTGAGCTCCATCGTGATAGCTTCTCTCATTCTTCAAGGTGCGTTCATTAAAGCAAGCATGTTGGGCTTCGCGGACGAGGGTTTCGAGATCGTGTTGGGCTTGGGTATTACGAATACTGAGCAAATAGCTCCGTCTGCTGAGTGCGTCGGCAACAACATTTGCCTTGCCTGGGTGATAACGAATCTCACAGTCGTAATCGTTGAGGAGTTCCACCCATCGGCGTTGACGCATATTGAGTTCTCTCTGATCAAAGATGCGTTGTAAACTCCTGTGATCGGTGAAGATCGTACACTTGGTACCATACAGGTAGTGTCACCAAATCTTTAATGCAAAAACAACCGCGCCTAGCTCGAGATCATGGGTTGTATAGTTCTTCTCGTGGATTTTGAGCTGTCGAGAAGCGTAAGCTATAACCTTGTCTCGTTGCATGAGAACACAACCAAGACTAAGGTTGGAAGCATCACAGTAGACAATGAAACTGTCGTTCACATCGGGCAATGTGAGAACAGAAGCATTGCAAAGCTTGTACTTGAGGGTTTGGAAAACAGACTCTTGTTCAGTTCCCCAAACAAAAGATCTGTCTTTATGAGTGAGAGCGGTAAGCGGCACAGCGATCTTGGAGAATCCTTCGATAAATCGTCAATAATAGCCCGCTAATCCGAGAAAAGAACGGACTTCAGACAGGTTCTTTGGCGTAATCCAACTCTTAACTGCTTCAATCTTCGCAGGATCGACATAGATACCTTGACTATTCACGATGTGACCCAGAAACTGAACTTCTTCTAACCAGAATTCGCACTTGGAGAACTTGGCATAGAGTCGGTTCCCCTGAAGTAACTCGAGAACCAAACGTAGATGTTGCGCATGTTCGGCTTTTGATCTGGAATAGATCAAGACATCGTTGATGAACACGATGACGAAACGATCGAGATAAGGCTTACACACACGATTCATCAGATCCATGAAAACCGCGGGTGCGTTGGTTAAACCAAAAGGCATAACAACGAACTCATAGTGGCCGTAATGAGTGCGAAAAGCGGTTTTGGGTATATCTTCTTCCTGGATGCATAGCTGGTGATCGCCTGAGCGTAGATCGATCTTCGAGAAACACGTAGCACCTTGCAGTTGATCAAACAAATCGTCGATGCGGGGGATGGGGTAACGGTTCTTGATGGTTAACTTATTCAATTCCCGATAGTCGATACACATCCTGAACGATCCATCCTTCTTTTTGACAAAAAGGACTGGTGCGCCCCAAGGAGAGGTGCTCGGGCGAATAAAACCTTTTTCAAGTAATTCCTAAAGTTAGTTCGAGGGTTCCCGCATTTCGGATGGCGCGAGTCGATAAGGGGCTTTGGCTATGGGGTTAGCTCCAGGAATGAGGTCGATACGGAAGTCGATATCACGACTTGGCGGGAGTCCTGGGAGATCATCAGGAAACACGTGAGGGAATTCACAAACAACAGGTACCTGGTCTACCGCCATTTCTTTCTTTTCCTTCTCCGCTACTACAATGTTGGCCAAGAAAGCTCGGTATTCCTTGCGGAGATACTTGCTAGCTTGGACACACGACATGAGCTTGAGACCTTTCGAAGCAGTTTCGCCATAGACGCATAATAAGTCACCATTCGCGAGCGATAATCGAATCATCTTGTCGAAGCACACAACTTCAGCATGGTTTTCGCGAAGAAAGGTCCATGCCTACTATGACGTCAAAACTTCCGAGCTGCATCGGAATGAGGTCGATTGGAAAAATGTGATTGTTGAGCTCGAGAGTACAATCACGAAGAACAGAATTAACGGCGACAGTTCTTCCAGTAGAGACTTCAACTTCGAATGATGAGGGGAGATAAGAGCGCTTACGACTAAGGAGGTTCTCGAATTCAAACGACACAAAGCAGTTATCGGCTCCAGTATCAAACAAACACGATGCATAAATACAATTCACAAGGAACGTACCATTAACCATGTTGTTGTCGGCCTGGGCTTGGCGGGCATTGATGTTGAAGGTTCTGGCGCGTGATGCTTGTTGCTGCTGCTGAGGCTGCTGGGGTTCTTGCTTCACCACCCTGTTCGGGCACATGTTTGCGAAGTGGTTAGGGTCACCACATGCAAAGCAGACTCGAGCATTGATCGCGGGTGCCTGAGCCGCTTGTTGGCCTTGTGGGTGTAACACCCTTAAATTTTTACTTGAATTAATCACTAAATTAATACATTTTATACCAAAAGATATTTAGTTAACATAAGTTTCATAAGTAGCATAAATCTTAGTCAACTAATGACTAAGTTGGAACATTCAAAATTTGTTTAAGAAATTGTTTACGACCCATGAACAAAATCTAAGTATGATTAAAACATTGCGGAAGCTTCAAAAATCGTGTTCGGTTCTTCATCCTTCGCTTGACCGCCATCCGTAAGATCCACCTTGATACCTATGGTCAAAATCTTTAAAACATTAGATCCGACACAGTTATATAGCATATAAATGTAAAATCCAACATCAAAATCTAAAAACAAAAATAATGCTATGTTTTCTGATTTCACCGTAACTTACGGTGTGACCGTAAGTTACGATAGATTTTGGAATTTCTTGGTCAACGTAACTCAGGGGAAAACCACCGTAAGTCTTTCATCTCTACCGTAAGTTACGGTACCACCGTAACTTACGGTAATACCTGGAAATCTCTATTTTGTTTGACTTGTTTATTACACTCAAACCCAATCTCGGATTTCGTTTTTCTAGCACATCAAAACATTAAATCCTCATATTTCTGGTATGTTATATAATAACTAACATCAACAAACAATCTATCATATTCCGGAGCATTAACCATGCCTTATATGGTTATTCGACCCGTTTGGCTAGTCTAAGGAATTCTCCTTTATGACTACTACCAACGAGTTCTAGCTAAATTGACTTATCATTCAATGTAGCGACATCACCGCTTAAATTCAAACAACTCTTATTCAAAGATTCAATTACACATTTTATAATCATCGAAATCTACTTAATGTAACGGGTCAAGTTACATACCTTTAAAGCAAGCCCTTTAAACGTGCGTCCACACCGGTTTGTCCGATAGATGCCCCGGTTTCCTTTCCTATAGAGTTCAATCACTTTACGTTTAGAACTCTACATTTTACATACATGACGCACATTTTGTCATATTTCATAAATATGCATTTTTAACTTAACAATTCAGTTTCAAGCCTTCTTTGAGGCATTTCAACAAACACTATGAGGGCATAATTTCTACATCATTCGTATTCATGTTTATAGCTTGCTAATTAGTTAACTTAACTTCAATAAAGCCATCATATATCATTTAAACATCATATTTTTCTGAAACTATCTTCTAAGATCGAATTACACTAGAATAATCACTCTAAACCCTAGTGTTCATCATCATCATGTAAAACCCACAACCCACCTTCAAGGTGTTCATGGAGTTTCCTGAATTTGGTCATGATTTCACATGAAATTGGCTAGGTTTCACTTCTAAGCACCATATCAATTCTAATCTAACCAAATAACACACATGCAACATCAATTTTTCAGATTTTCCAAAATCATGAGAAATTCAAGTTAAGAGATTTCATCATATTTTACATACCTTACAATCCTCTTGTGATGAGGATTACGATTCTAAGCTCAATTTTTGATTTCAACTTGGATTAATCCTTCAATTTGCAAGATTAATGAAATTTGTAGGGTTTTGGAGGAGTGGGGATCGCCCCCTGCTTCACTTGATCGACCAGACACACCTAAATGGTGTGTTTGGTGAGTTTTGTTATAATTCAGCATTTAACTTTCATTTTTGGCAAGCTTAGTCCTTCATTTATCATCCAACTTTAAGTACTAGTGTTTTTAACCTAGTGTTAGTTATTTCCAGGCTTATAATTTTTTAACTAGGTTAAAAAAAAATTTGATGGTAAATTCTTGTTTATGAAATACTTAAATTTCTAATATAAAGATTTATATTTTCGGGGTGTTACAGTGGGGCTGGGAGTAGAGCTTGATGAGCAGTGTCTTGAACTAGGGCTTGACGAGGACCATTGCGACAATTGGCAGTAAAATGGTCGTATAAATTGCAATGAGCGCAGAAACGACAGGCGAGACCCACCGGATGATGATATGAGCATGTCGGGCAGAGCGGGTGGGGACCTGTGTAAGCACGCTTTGCTGGCGGCGCTTGAGTAACTGGTGCTGGTCAATAATGAGACTGCTGCTGGGCCGGTACGGCTTGCAGAGGAGCAGCAGTGGTAGTGACAGCACAGTTCTTGTTGCTGGAGCTGCTGTTGTTGTTGTGCTTCTTCCTGCGGCGTGATGACTTTGATGGTTGAGCAGTGGCGGTTTCGGCGGTCGATGCAGTGGTGGCTTGATGCAGAGACTTGGAGAGCTTATCCTAGAAACCAGCTTTTACTCGCTTGTCGTTGATCTCTGCGACAAGCAAGTAAGTCTCTTCAATTGATGATGTCTTCGCGGCGTGAACAAAATCGGCAACACAATCGGGTAGAGCTCGAATGTACTTCTTGATGGCCATGTCTAACGTCTTGACTTGATCGGGACAAATGATGCTGAGCTGTTTAAAGCGAGCAGTTAGGGTTGCGTTATCTCCATCCTTCTGCTTAATGTTCCAAAACTCGTCCTCCAGCTTTTGGCGTTCATGGGGAGGGCAGAATTCGTCCATCATAATGGCTTTCAGCTCTTTCCATGTCAGCTCATAAGCTACATCATTCCCGCGTTTGTTTCGCTCGGCCGTCCACCAGTCTAGAGCTCGGGACTGGAAGACGCCGGTTGCATTTAGGGTACGGAGATTTTCTGGACAGCCGCTTTGGCGTAGAGTGACTTCGATGGAATCAGACCATTGAAACATAGTTGTTGGGCCATCTTCTCCGGTGAATTCCTTTGGTCCGCATGCCTTGAACTGTTTAAAGCTGAAAACAGTCTTGGTAGCATCTTTGGGAGCTTCAGTTCTCGACTCCTCGGAAGATTTGCTGATGTTTTCATAGACATCGCTCACAGCCTTAGCTACTTGTTTGGCGATGATAGCAGCAAGAGACATGGTCTGCAACAGACATCGTCGTAGGTCTCAGACACATCAAAATCGAATCTCACCTCACACGTCTACTACTTACTAAAGCTCAGGAACACGTCGAAACACGTATCGCATGAACACATAAGCACATAACCGCAGGTTCACGTAGTCACAGAAGCACATAAGCACGTAGGCACGTAGAGCACAGAGACATACAAACACAGAAGCACATACACATTTAATCACAGATGCAGTCAGAATACAGAAACCTATCATTCAAAGCTCGCGTGTCGATTGCGTGTAATATATCGAATAGTATAGCATATCGAGTAGTATAGGATAATCGTATGGCATGTCGAGTATAGTATAAGTGTATATCGTATCATAATGTCGTCTAGATTGTAGCGACTTGTTACCGTTTTGAGATAGAAGAGCAATGCGAGTCGTGTGTGTCGATCGAAGTGATAGCAAAATCGAATAATTTTCCAAAATTTAAAACATGTAAACAGATAAATACACATAACACGCATAAAATCGACAAATTATCAGAGTCAGCAGTTGCGGGCTCATAATCGAAACACATAAAAATCGGGAAATAGATTGTCTGCGGCTATTAGACATCGACTACCCAAAGTGATTCGACTATTCTTAATAGACTTGTCGTCACATTTCGACTTTCGGGATCGTGTTTTCGCCTCGATTCTTGGGCGTTCAGCACGTATTCCCTAGGTCATACTCGTGAGTTCAGGTCGTTGGAGTCCGTCGAGGCCTTGGTGAGATAAATAAAAGTTGGAACAAGTTGTCAAGGTTAGGGTTTCACCCCTAGCTTAGCAACTTCTTCCTTGTTCTAGTAAAATTGAGGAGATTATTCATCAAAATATGGATTTCACTCCTGATTTGGTATAATCTCCTGTTGAACAAGCGTTCGTTATTGAAAAAGCATAATGAAGAGATTATTGATAAGTTGATAAAAACAGCATTGATGCAGCAATTTAGTCGAGAGTTTGCGGTTTTCACACCTAGTCTTGACTAAATCGCCTTTTCATTATTGAAAATTCGAGTGCGGTGATGATGAGAATTAGCAGGATATATAGCACATAAGCTTGGTCTGTTGGTTCCTAACTATAGTCTAGGTCTCTAAGACTTTGACCCGGACTAGGTCGAGTCTAGCCTAATTCCCTATAGTTATGACTCCGATACCAATCTGTCACACCCCAACCGATGGCGGAATCATCGGGGCATGGCACTGAGCGAAACAGATTGTCCAGAAGTTCCCATAACAACTATCATTACCATTCAATTTATGTAATACGTCCCATACCGTACCTCGAATAGCAAACAAATTATTACAGATAACATCTAGTCAAATATTCTGTTCCGACAACTCAGATTTAAATATAAATATTGTTTATCTATGTCTAGAGACTCAGGCTGGAATATCTACAGACAACTATGTTGTAGACTCTTATTCTAGCTTCGCCTTCCTAGCAAGTAAGCATCTTAAACACCTGTCACATACATTAAAATAAATGTCAATACATAAAATGTAAAGGTGGGCATACAAGTTTGATAATAGCATAATAGAGTTCGAAATAGTTTACGCATAACCAGCACGTACACAGAGGAAAACGAAGCATGTTAATTATCGACATGGATCTATCGATACCAATGACTGCGGGTTGACTGCCCGAGGCAGTTCGCAATACATGATTACCACCGTAATCCATGCAAGTAATTGTCCTTAACAACCCCCGTGTGAACGGGTGCTGAGTCCAAACTGTAGTACTATCGTGGTTAAGGCATGTAGACAGCATTCCACGTGTAAACATAACAACAAGCATTCATTTACTCACGTAATACATGCGGTAACGGTTAGCGTTTAAAGTAATTGAGTAGTGTGTTCGATTATGATATAGAATAAGTAACGTATGTAACACCCAAAAGTGCTGAAAACAAAAAGGGATCGAGTATACTCACAGTGATTGATGGATTGAAGGGAGCACTTGATAGTAGGGTTAGCCTGAATAGCTCGATAGCATAACGATAAGCAATGCGTAAAACGGAAAACAGGTGTTGGAGGGTCGGACAGCTGGTCGATCGGATGGTTGTCCGATCGAACGGCTTGACCGTTCGGATTGGCATGCCGTTCGGACAGCCTGTCTGGTCGGTCGATAGGCCGTTCGGATGGCTGTTCGAGTGGATTGTTTCCTTTGAGTAAGATGTGTTTGTGTATGATGGTTTGACTTTTGAAGTTTTTGTTGTAGCATTTGAAAACATTGAAGTACCTTTACCTTTCAGGTCGGTCGATCGGACGGTTGTTCGATCGACCGGCTAACCGATCGGTTAGGTACTTCAGTAGCCAAGTTCTTAGCAGGGTGTCACCTGATCGGACGGCTGTTCGATCGGGTGGCACTTCTAGTGCATTGAACTCGTTGAAAATCGATTAAGTGTTGAAGTATAGTATCTCATGATCCGAAGAGTAATCCAATCAGACGGTAGTCTGATCGAACACCAGTTCATTCAATACTAGACTTCAATGAATTGTTCAAGTGTGGGACCATGTGCTAGCCGATCGGCTGGCCTAGTCGATCGGCTGACTGTCTGATCGGCTGGCTGTCCGTTCGGACAGCAGTCCGATCGGTCAGCATCCTGACCTGATCAGCCTGTTCGTCTAACACCTGGTTGTTCTGATTGTTGTCGTTATACCGAGGTGTTTTGACCACATGTTGAACCATAGAACCCTCGTTCTTACTTGTTCCTCCTGATCGGACAGGAATCACCCAAATCCGACCGGTGAACTGTTCGGAACATAGTTTAACGTTTAACCCGAAATCGGTGAACCTCATGGATAGAATCCAGATCTTGAGTCATGTAACCACTGGAATGATTTGCGAGTCGGCACAAGTCCCGTTTCTATCAGTTTTGAAGGCATTGAGTGTAAAAGAGTTGAAAGAAAGTTGGAAAACCATCTTTCAATCCTTTTTCACCGTGTAAATGTTTAGATCTATGAAAGATCCTTGTTTGTTTATGTGGAAATCGGCTAGATCCAAGTTATTCTTGATGGATTGAAGCCAAAACATGAAGTTCTTCAAGAACACCATGATGACATCATCCTAGAACACTTGAATCTTGATGATTTCACGGTTAGAAATCAAGATTTGAAAGATAGAAAGGTGTAGGAGTGCGTGTAGATCAAGAAAGTACAAGACTTAGGATGAAATATTACCGAAATCGGACGAAATCTGAGAAAAAGAGGGGAGCACGAGCTGGTCGGTCAGAGGTTTCCAAAAGTAGAAAGTATGACAATGACATGGGTAGTTATAGGCTGCCAAAAGAGGAAAGGGCTGGCCGATCGGCCAGCCATCTCGATCGGACAGCCTGTCCGATCGGACAGCAGTCGGATCGGCTGGGCTGTTCGATCGGCTGAGAGCCTGATCGTTCAGCTGCCTGATTCGAGTGTTCGGTACGACGATTTTTGATATTTCGATTTCGATTGAGGATGATGCGGATATGATAGAGTTTCCTATTCAAATTACTTTTAATCCCAACCACTATATCTAACATACAATCATCTATCTCTCGTGCTATTTCTTCCCCACCAATTATCATGATTCGATTTCGATTGAGTTTCGATTTCGAGTCGAGTTTCGATTAATTATCACACACAACATAAAGTAGACAAGCACAAGTAACGCATAAGGCACACACACACGTATACTAATACCAAAATTCGCGTAATTCGAGTCTCGAGTTCGATGATGATTAGATTAGCTCGATTATTGATTAATTGACTTTATCGCATTGTTACTTCCTATTATTCACAGTCGTAAAGCAGTTCGCGTCGATAAATAAACTTCGATTAATTCGTTCGTAATTAATTACTCCACATAAGACAACTAACGTAAACATAAACACAAGATAGACTAACCACGGTCAAAGGAGCCAATCTTGACTTTGACTTTGACTTTTGGTAACACGGGGTGTTACATACAAAGGGGCGTGCTTAAACTTTATTAAACCATGGACCATAAGTTGTTTCCTTGGCAAAACTTGCCGGCCAAAAAGAAGTGAAAAAAGATGTCACACCCCAACCGATGGCGGAATCATCGGGGCGCGGCACTGAGCGAAACAGATTGTTCAGAAGTTTCCACAACAACTATCATACAATTCAGTTATATAACACGTCCCATACCGTGTCCCAAATAATAACAAGTTATCATAGAAATCAACTAAACAATATGGGAACTGTTCCGACAACTCAAGTTCTTAATTATTACAGACCGAATTTAAATATTGTTTTAAGACTTCTAGACGGCTAACTGTAAATCTTACTGACTACAGGTGCCAGTACAAGATCTACAGATAATTATGACCCTGGAGCAGGTATGTGGACACTGTCCTAAGGTCACAGGCTCCTAGAAGCTTATTATTGCCTCGCTTCCCTAGCACGCTAGTAGCTTAAACACCTGTCACATACGTTAAAATAAAAGTCAATACATATAATGTAAAGGTGAGTACACAAGTTTGATATAGCATATAAAGTTCGAAAAGTTTACGCATAACCAAGCACGTACACAAGGGCAAACGATGCATGTAAATTATCAACATGGGACCATCGATACCAATGACTTCAAGTTGACTGTCCGAGACAGTTCGCAATACATGATTACCACCGTAATCCATGCAAGTAATTGTCCTTAGCAACCCCCGTGTGAACGGGTGCTGAGTCCAAACTATAGTACTACGTTGCTAAAGCAGGCAGATAGCACTCCACGTGTAAACATAATAAACAGCAATCATTTAGACAAGCAATACATGCAAGTAGGTTAGCGTTCAAATAGTTTGTGTTGTTTGTGAATTTGATAGATTACGTATGTAACACCCAAAAGTGCTGAAAGCAAAAAGGGATCGAGTATACTCACAGTGGTTGATCGTGGATTGAGAGGAGCACTGAGAATAGGTTAGCCTGAATAGTTCGATAACACAACGATGAGTAACGCGGAAAAAGTAAACAATGTACTTGGATCGAGTAGGCCATTCGATCGGACAGCTGTTCGATCGAGTGGGCTGTTCGATTGGGTTAAAGTCCGTTCGAACATCCATTCGATCGGCCGGCTGGCTCGATCGGCTGGTTCCTTCAAGTGAATTGTTTCTTCCTTTGATGTGAAGGATGTGTTTGTGTATGATGGTTTGTACTACTTTTCAAGTTGGCCGATCGAACAGCTGTTCGATCGGTTAGCCCAACCGATCGGCTAGCACTTCATTGTTTTCAAATATGTCACTCGATCGGTTGGCATGTTCGATCGGGTGACATTCCAATGTTTCGAAAAGTCTGAGTGTTTTGAAGTGTAGTATCTCATGATTCGAGTAGTAATGATTACAATCGAGTGGCGTAGTCGATCGAACAGTACCTCGTCAATACTACACTTTGTGAGTTTGTGGGTCTAAGTGCTAGTCGATCGGTTAGCCTAGCCGATCGGCTGGCGTAGTCGTTCGGTTGGGCTGTTCGATCGAACAGCCTAGCCGTTCGGCCAGCTTCTCGATTCGGTTAACCTATCACTTAACACTTGGTTATTCCCGTTAATTGTTGATGTTTTAGAGATATTTTGACTACGAGTTGAACCACAAAGCTGAAGTCCCTACTTAGTCTACTGACTCGAGCAGGAATCACCCAAGCTCGGCCAGAGGCGGTTTGGAACTTAAGTTTAACGTTTAACCCGAAATCGGTATATCTCTCGGTAGAACCCGAATCTTGAACCATGTGTTTGTTTAGATTGATTTGTAAATCGGTTCAAGTCCCGTTTTCACCTTTTTGAGTGTAAAAGAGTTGAAAGATAGATGAAAACCCATCTTCCAATCCTTTTCCACCGTGAAATGTTAAGATCTTTGGAAGATTTTAGGTTATTTATGTGGAAATCGGTTAGATCTAAGTTATTCATGGTGGAATGATGCCAAAACTTAGTGTTCTTGAAGAACACATGATGACATCACCCAAGAACACCTAGATCTTGGTGATTTCATGGATGAAATCCAAGTTTTGAAAGATAGAAAGGTGTAGAATCGATTAATGAACAAAAACGTACAAGGATTAGAGCGAAATACTTACCGGTTTGAGAGAAATCTGTGATTTAGTGAGAAGAAGAGGCTGGTCGGTCAGAGCTTTTCCAAAAGTGGAAAGTTTGACAAGGACAGCCCTATTTATAGGCTTCCAAAAGAGGAAAGGGTCAGCTGATCGAACAGCATCCCTGATCGAGCAGCTGCCCGATCGAACAGCCTGTTCGATCGGCTAGCCTGTTCGATCAGGTTGCCCTGTTCGATCGGCTTGCCTGTTCGATCGGCTTGCCTGTTCGATCAGGTTGCCCTGTTCGATCGGCTTGCCTGGTTTAGAGTGTTTCGCGACGATTTTTGATATTTCGACTTCGATGAACGATGATTTGAGAATGATAGAATTCCTAATTAAATTACTTTTAGTCTCAACCACTATATCTAACATACGAGCATCCTTACAACCATTTCGGGTTTGATTTCCATTGAGTTTGCTTCACCTTTGAGTCTTGATTGATTTGATTGATTCACCACACACCTTAACATAAAAGTAAACATGCACAAGTAACACATAAGGCACACACACACGTATGAAAAGTACTAAAATCCCCACACTTGAGTTTGATGATTGATTTGATTAGCTTGATTATTGATTGACTAGCTTTATTGCATTGTTACTTCCTACCATTCACAGTCGGTCGTTGATTCACAGTTCGATTATCGGCCGATTAGTTTGATTATACAACACTTACTCCAAATAATATGAAAATCAAAATGAAGCTAAAATGAAATTAATCTTTATTGATCTTTAATTCCAATAACAGTCAACTCTTGACTTTGACTTTGACTTTTTGGAAAACACGGGGTGTTACAGTCTCCCCTCCTTTAGGGAATTTCGTCCCGAAATTAGGCCGAGAACCGTACATCGCCGTGTGATTTTACCAATTTGATGCTTCAGATCTATCTGAACAACTGCGGGTACTTGGCCTTCATGTCACTTTCGAGTTCCCAAGTGAACTCCGCGCCTCGTTTGCCTTCCCATCGTACTTTTACAATAGGAATGCGAGAGCGTCTGAGTTGCTTGGTCTGTCGGTCCATGATTTCGACAGGCTTTTCCACGAAGTGTAGCGTCTCGTTGACCTGAAGATCGTCGAGTGGTATTATTGCGTCGTGGTCGGCTACGCATTTTCGAAGGTTTGAAATATGGAAAGTCGGGTGGACATTGCTGAGTTCCTCCGGTAATTCGAGTTTGTAGGCAACTTTACCGATCCTTTCCAAAATCTTAAAAGGTCCAACAAATCGAGGCGCAAGTTTCCCTCTTTTGCCGAATCGGACTACTCCCTTCCAAGGTGATACCTTTAGGAGCACGTAGTCGCCAACTGCAAATTCGCGGGGCTTGCGTCGTTTATCGGCGTACATCTTTTGTCTGTCCCGGGCCTTCACCAAATTTTCCCTTATCTGGTGGATCTTGTCAGTCGTTTCTTGCAGAATCTCGGGCCCAGTCAATTGTGAATGACCGACCTCGTGCCATACAATAGGCGAGCGACATCTCCTACCATACAAGGCTTCGAAAGGTGCCATTTCGATGCTGGAGTGATAGCTATTGTTGTACGAAAATTCGACCAACGGTAGGTGTTTGCTCCAACTACCACCAAAATCGATAACACACGCACGGAGCATGTCTTCAATAGTACGAATCGTTCTTTCAGTCTGCCCGTCGGTTTGCGGGTGGAATGCGGTACTCAAATTCAGCGTCGTACCAAGAGCTGCTTGAAAAGTTTCCCACAATCTCGATGTAAACCGAGCGTCGCGATCAGAAATGATGTCTCGAGGCGTACCATGATTCTTAATGATCTCGTCGGTGTAGATTTGGGCTAGCTTGGCCACCTTATAGTCTTCTCGTATTGGCAGAAAGTGGGCTGATTTGGTTAGACGGTCGACTATAACCCAAATACTGTCGTGACCTGATGGCGTGGTCGGAAGCTTAGTTATGAAATCCATAGCTATGCTTTCCCACTTCCATACGGGTATCGGCGGTTGTTCGAGTAAGCCTGACGGTCTTTGGTGTTCAGCCTTGACTCTTGCACAAGTTAAACAGCTACCAACATATAGGGCAATATCCCTTTTCATCCCAGGCCACCAGTACTTGTAGCGAAGGTCCTGGTACATTTTGTCCGCACCGGGATGAATGGAATATCGGGATTTGTGGGCTTCGTTCATGATGATCTTTCGCAAATCTGCCCTCCTCGGAACCCAGATTCGGTCCAGATAATAGAATATCCCGTTGGCTTTGCTCACGAGCTGAGTTCCATCGTGATAGATTCGTTCTTTCTTCAACGTACGCTCGTTAAAGCAAGCGTGTTGTGCTTCGCGGATGAGAGCTTCGAGGTTATACTGAGCCTGGATGTTTCGAACACCTATCACGTAATTCTTTCTGCTGAGGGCGTCTGCAACTACATTCGCCTTGCCTGGGTGATAACGGATCTCACAGTCGTAATCGTTGAGAAGTTCTACCCATCGTCGTTGACGCATATTGAGTTCTCTCTGGTTAAAGATATGTTGTAGGCTCTTGTGATCGGTGAAGATCGTACACTTTGTACCATACAGGTAGTGTCGCCAAATCTTTAAGGCAAAGACAACTGCGCCTAGCTCAAGGTCATGGGTTGTATAGTTCTTCTCGTGGATTTTGAGCTGTCGAGATGCGTAAGCTATAACCTTGTCTCGTTGCATGAGAACACAGCCAAGTCCAAGGTTTGAAGCATCACAATAGACAACGAAGTCATCGCTTCCGTCCGGCAGTGTAAGAACTGGTGCATGGCACAGCATGTGTTTGAGGGTTTGGAAAGCAGTCTCCTGCGCGGTTCCCCACACAAAAGGCTTGTCTTTATGAGTAAGGGAGGTAAGCGGCACAGCAATCTTTGAGAATCCTTCGATGAATCGCCGGTAGTAGCCAGCTAATCCGAGGAAAGAGCGAACTTCTGACGGATTCTTTGGCGTAACCCATCCCTTGACTGCCTCAATCTTTGCAGGATCAACGTGTATACCCCGACTATTCACAATGTGACCCAGAAATTGAACCTCCTCCAACCAGAACTCACACTTGGAGAATTTGGCGTAGAGTTGGTTTCCCTGAAGCAACTCGAGAACCAATCGCAAATGCTGCGCGTGTTCGGCCCTCGATCTGGAATAGATCAGGACATCGTCGATAAATACAATGACGAAACGGTCTAAGAACGGTTTACACACGCGATTCATCAGATCCATAAAGACCGCGGGTGCGTTGGTCAATCCAAAAGGCATGACAACAAATTCGTAGTGGCCGTATCGGGTTCGAAAAGCGGTTTTGGGTATGTCCTCCTCTTGAATCCGCAACTGATGGTAGCCTGAACGTAGATCAATCTTGGAGAAACACTGAGCACCTTGTAGTTGGTCAAACAGATCATCGATTCTTGGCAAGGGGTATCGGTTCTTGATGGTCAGCTTGTTCAATTCCCGGTAATCGATGCACATTCGGAACGACCCGTCCTTCTTTTTGACGAAAAGGACTGGTGCGCCCCATGGAGAAGTGCTCGGGCGAATGAAGCCTTTTTCAAGTAACTCTTGGAGTTGGTTTGAGAGTTCTCGCATCTCAGATGGAGCGAGTCGATACGGAGCTTTGGCCACTGGGTTGGCTCCTGGAATGGGTCGATTCGAAAGTCGATATCACGACTTGGAGGTAA